>NC_090214.1:17847500-18112500 GCF_033026475.1 Channa argus
GAAGATGGTTCTTTGAGGAACCATTTAAGAACCAATTTTTTTCTGTGTTTATACTACACACAGTAGAGCATTGCACATTGCGATAAGTAGTCCACCTTCATCATTCAGTAAAAAGTCATTCTAGACTTGACAGCATCATACTAAGCTGGGGTCAGAAGTTTGAACTCCTTTTGTCCATTTGTCAAAGGGTCTTTGGGCAAGATACTGAACCAAGCTGCTTGTGGTGGTCAGGGTAGCTCATGCATGTCATCAGTGTGTAAGTCTGTGAATGGGTGAATATGAAGAGCACTATATGTACACATCTGGTTACAAGTAGTTTTGCTTCTATATTTGTGGAAAACCTCAGTAAATTACAATTAGAGTAGATGTTGACAAGCCAGACCTGGAATTGATAAGCTACTGTGCTATCCTTATGTCAGTGCAAGTCTCATCAGTAGACTCTTTGCATGTGTAGCTGACAGATCCTCTGCTATGTACAAGACAAATCTATTTAGGCCCCACAGCTTGACACAAATGCTGCAGGCTAGAGTGCCATCATTAACACACAAACACAGACAGACAATGAACACATGCTTCTGCAAAGGGCTAATCAAACAGCAAGGTTCGTAAATCTAGCCAAGACACAGGTATGCAGGCTGGCTGGGTCTTGCAAGCAGCAGTAGGCAAGCTGGCCTGGGAAAATGCATGATGACAATGGTCTGAAAAATCAGGAACAAGAATGGCAAAACTTCATAGGGCGAAGCTTAATACAAGTTTGATATTAATTAAAAGACTCAAGACTTTTTATTTCCTGTTATATTAAACTAATACTAGAAAGCAGCTTCATTAGCCAGTCAGAGTTAAGCAGTAAATAAGCAGTGAGGTGATTAAAAAAATCTGTCCACATTACCTGAGACAGTTGGAATTCAAAGGTCGAAACACAAAGTAGACTTCTAGGCAAGGCTAGCAATGTAAGAGGGAAAGGTAATGGTCACATGTATATGTAAACGTCCTTACATGTCCGTGTGTGTTTGTGTGAACATTGGCACTGCCATAAGCACAAGAGCGAGCAAGTTTGCTGTTCTATTGTGACTCAATATTTTTGAGCAGCTGAGGCAGTTTAGTGTGATATTAACACTGTTGTTGGGGATTCTATTCCCAGCTGGACCACCCATTTTTAAAATGTCACAATGCAAGTTGGGATCAAACTGTTCACTAAATGATCAGTAGTAGTCCTGAGATATACTATAACATCTTAAAGAGACAAGTGTCAACCAAATGCACAACAAATTGAGGTAAATGAAGTGAATTTATCAGATGAGGGTCCGAGAACCATAAAACTCTGTTAATAAAGTGACTAATGTATGTTTTTTTTTTTGGTTTTTGGTCTTAAACCTGATTATGTGTTCAAATAAAAAATGAAAGCCCACTATGCCATAGAGAGTGAGATCATGCTATTGTTAGTCAAGGGAACATTTTCCATCAAAAGAAGAAAGGTCCTAACAATAAAATTAACGAAACATTACAACAATGCGTATAATTCAATCATCTGCAAAGACCTGCACACACTCATCCTTTGCAGTAAAATCAACAGAAAAGGTAAAAATCAGTGTGTGTATGAACTTAAAACAGGCAGTACCTTTGCATGATGCTGACTTTGAGCTTGACAATAAAATCCATCTAACTCCAGCAGAAGCCATCCCAGCAGCAAGCACCAACCAACATGGTAGAGCATGACTGCAGGAAACACGGAGGTCTGTCTACAATTCAGCTGTCTTCATATTTTACCCACGGGGATTCAGTGCACAGGAGGCTGATCTGGTTCCAAGCAGACACACCCACACACCTACAGCACCAGGTACACACCCTTTCACTATCACCAGCCATACATCATGTAGTAACAATACATCTCTGCAGGTATATGTAGGGCACATATGGGCTTGTGGGGTATAGAGTGCAGCCTTAGCACTTAGGCTGGCTAACACAAAAACTCAACTGATGAAGACAATGTAATCAAATCTGGGGGAATTTAAATTTCAAAAAGAACTTAAGTCTTTTAAATAAAAAATACAACACAAGATACATATCAAGCATTCAGAGTTTTAATCAGTTGAAAGCATTTTTTTATTTTATTTCCAGTGCTCGGGAAACCACAAAAGATTGAAGCCAAGCCTATTGGCACAACGGCATCCAGAACATTATGGGCAACAAAAAAACCTGCTCCAGTGAAGAACTGCTCCTCCTAAATTTGAGAAGGAGGAAAAGAAAACAGGGACAGGGGTGATGTGAGAAAATCAAAGCTGTTTTCGCACATGGCTGGATGAAGCCTGGGTGAAGCAAGAAAAAATTGGGGGATGGGGTGGGTTAAAGAATAGAAATGCTAAAGGGCCCATATTCTGCAAATAACCACAATTAAGAAAACCTTTAAGGGAAAATATTCACCATGGATTCTTTGAGGTTGGTTTGATTCACAGTGTTGGGTTGATGCATAGAGGAGACCTGCCCTGCGTTAAAGTCAAGAGCAGTAGGGCAGCTCGCCATCACAGGAAGCATTACTTCATGTCTATGCTGGGACACCTCTCCTTTTGTTCCAGATAAACAGTCATTTAAATAAATGAGAGCAGAGGGAGGTTGGTTCAGGGTTAACAGAACCTCTTTGGGCACTAAAACCACAGGGTAGATGTGTGTGCGGGGAATCAATGATCTCTTTTTAATTCTAAACATCTTTCCAGCACATCCTCATCCTACCCACCACATAATGACTTACAGAGATCACTGATGTCTGCACAGAAAACGTCATCTTCACAGAAAGAGTTGGGACAGAACTAACTTCGTGCAGGGATTTTAAGCCTCATTGTGTGAGTTAGCAAAGACACGAAACAAGTGATTTGGAGTGCTGATGTAGTACTTATGAAAAATCTATAAAAATCCATTTCCTAGCACTTAACCACATCTTGATATAGCTCCACAGAACAGATACCCCATTCTAAATTACAGTTTCAGAGAGGAAAATTATTAGTTTGAGCATGCTGGGACGTCATTCAGTAAACTTTTCTGAGACAAACTTCTGAGACAAAGAGAAAACAACCAACTAGTGCATGATTTCTTCTTTTCCACTGTTTCCATCTACTCTTTATAAATCTCCTCCTCTTTTGCTTTCATCCAAACATCACCCTCTTTCAGCAGCCCACTTCTTCTTGCACTCCATGATTTGAGGACCTCCTGGCTTGTCTGTAATTACTTTATTTCATATTATAAGCAGTTGATGAACACTGTCAGATGAAAAGTAACTGCTTAATCTATGGTAATGCTCATAAAAGAAAAGCCGGACAGTGGGCAGAACCTTTCGATTCAGAAAAAAAAGCTAAGACCGTCAGATGATCGTGCATGTTACAAAAAAAAAAAAACGTGCTTGTCTCCCTGTCCTTATTTTAATTTGACTTATATTTTACACTTACAGGCTTGTTGATGCATCAAACCATACAAAGAGATTTTTCTTCAGAATCCACCCCACCACCATCTTTTTTTTTTTTTTTTTTTTTTTTTTTTTTTTTTTTTACACGGAATAGTTTTAATGTTGGTATTTTCTGTGCTTTACACTCTAGAGAAGGAGTCTCAAACTCATGGCCCAGGGACCAATTGCGGCCCGCGAGACGATATTTTGTGGCCCGCAGGACTATATGAAAGTTTAATGTTAGTGCGACCCGCTAGTTTTATATGAATGGCACTTTATCGCGTTGTGTGTGGAAGGTTCTTTTTTTGTGCAAGCTGGAGCTGAATGAACCAACCAATCACTTGCTCCCGGGGGCAGGGCATCAGCTGGGCTTGATGCAATCAGAGACACATTTCACAAATATGGAGGCGGCCTGTAACATCACATAACCATCATAGAATTACTACTTCTTACTGTGTTTATAATAAGCATGTTTGAATTCGAGCTGGGCGAAGTTAATGTTACCGGTGTAAGAGCCAAAACAGCTTTACATATTTAAGTAAGTAATTGTTATTTTTTGTCAAATCATTTCATTATAGTAAGTCCTAATTGTGCCGTTTATAGTAAATTGATCATGTGAGCCAGGGTGCAGTTGAGGCTAGGAGGCACATAAAAAAGGAAAAAGAATAGAGAACGGTGAAAATTGTTGAGTTTGGCACAAAACAGGTTATGACCGTATATTATAACAAAAGACAAAGTCGATTAGTGGATTCCCTGTCGTTAATGAGAGAAGCTCAGTTAAAGGAAGTTAAAGGAAATTAAGATGGAAAAGTTAACAGTTTTTGTCTGATGCGAATAAATCCTCAAAAAGCTGATCGTCTCATCTGTGAAGCCTAAAGTCTGTGGAAGGTTCTATGAGTAGTGGAATACGTGTCAAAACGTTTTGTCTGGGATTTGATATTGATAAGAAAAAAGCGTCTACATTTCGTCAAAAACTATTCTTTTGCTGACTACACGTACTGAAACCATTCATGCAGGTAGTAGACGATGCTCATAATAGTTGGGAATACAGGAGGCAGGACCTAAGGGACTGTTAATTGTGCTGTATGGTGGATACATATTGAGGCATGTATAACAAACCAGAAGTTCCGAGCAACCCTTTTGAGCCAAATACTGAACTAATGTTTACTCTTTGATTGCATGAGCAAATTAAAATAAAAAGTGGAAAATGTCGGACCTAGAAGAAGACGACGGTGCAATTATTGAACCTGGCCACAGGAGGGCAGGTTGTTCACAGGACAGATTCTTTAGAAATACCTGCACCGGTACATAAATTCAAGAAGAGGCAAGTTGAGACAGTTGACTGTAAAATCAAAACATATTGAAAGATTAATGAAAAATGATGCGAACCTAAAGAAAACTGAACAAATAAAAAAAAATCAAAGCTTACAACAAACTATTTGCAGATTTTATTTAACTTAATGAAACAGTATTACTTTATCTTAAAGAAGATGAAAAGGTGGCAGACCAGGAGTATTGGTTTCAGCCTAAGTTAGTAAGTTAGCTGCCACTAACATATGACAAAGAAGTGACTCCTGGAAAGTGTTTAAAATGCAACTGCAACAAAGCATCATACTGGCAGGACAGCCAGCGATGCTGGATATAGTGGAGTACGATCCACAGCATCTTCTGCTGCTTCTGAACGATTGAAAGAGGAAGCAGAAAGAGCAGCTCTGCTTGCAAGGGCTGCAGCATTGAAGGAGAAGCAATCTCTGGAGAGGAAGGAAGTACAGCTAAGAGCTGAAAAGGAACAACTGGACATACAAAGTGTGTTTTGGAACACTTCAGCTGGTACAAGTTAAAAAAGGCAGTAGCATGGATGTTGAAGCTTAAACCTGTTCTAATGCAGCTGAGCAAGAAATGTAAGGAGTTAGAAGCAAGTGGATACAGTTATAGTAACACAGAAACACAAAGAAGCTTTGTAGAAGAACAAATGCAAACCTACAAGACAACAATAAGCAATGGATAATTAAATACTGAAGATCTGCACAAGGCAGAAATGGAAATAATCTGCTTCACTCGGAGACAGAGATATCAAAAAGACATCTTAAAACTCCAAAAAAGGAAACCATTTCATCAAGAGGAGTAGTTCAATATATAAACTGGATCCTGTTCTTGAAAACGGAGAACTTAGAGTGGGAGGCCGCCTCAGTAAATCTGCCTTGCCAGTTGAAACTAAGCATACAGCAATCATTCCAAAGGATGTACACATCACCACCCTAATAATGAGAGACATCCATGAGAAAATTGGGCATGGCGGAAGAAAGTATATGCTTTCCAGAGTCAGACAAAAATATTGGATTCCCACAGCAAACTCCACAGTGAGTCTGTAGAAAACTCAATGCAAAGAAAGGTGAACAAAAAATGTCAGACCTACCACAAGACAGACTTCTGCCTGATAAACCACTGTTTACAAATGTCAGGGTCCACTATTGTGGCCCTTTCTTTGTAAGGAGGGGACGCTCTACTGTTCACCTGCTTACCAACTAGAGGAGAGCACATTGAATTTTCTCACACCCTCAACACTGACTCCTGCGATTAGACGATTTGTGTGTAGCAGAGGTCAAGTATCTATACTTCGTTCAGATAATGGCACCAATTTTGTTGGTGCCGAACGAAAGCAATACAGGGATAGAATCAAGAGAAAATACAAAACGCATTACATTAGAAAGAAATTGAATGGACATTCAACCTGCCTGCTTGCTCTCATCATGGAGGTATTTGGGAGCGACAGATCTGGTCTGTGAAAAAGATTCTAAAATCAGTCCTGAAAGAACAATGTGTCGACGATGAGTGCTTTCAAACTTTGCTGTGTGAAGTAGAAGCTATATTCAGCGACAGACCAATAACAATGTCATTGGATGCCCCGAATGACCTTGAGGCCTTGACTGCAAATCCCCTTTTGTTGCTGAAAGGACAACCTGCACTACCACTGATGATCCGTTGATGATGTTACTTAGGGGAGCTGACCTTCGATGGGGCCACTCAGCCTGCTCCCGCCCACCGTCCTGGTCTGGAGTCATCAGGGGCTTACCCGCCTCGGGTATATAGTCAACGTAACATCGGTGTTGGCTAGACATACCGCTTAATCCATGGGGATATTATAGAAAATAAAAGCCAGTAAATAAAGCCTCCGGCAATGGCTGCATCCCATTGTTTGATATAATAAATAAACAATGATGTCCCACTGTCCCAGCTGATAATGAACAGCCTGGTAGCAGTCGCCTTTTTTGCACTCGCTATAATGGTACTTTCTACCATCTACAAATGTTATGATGTTCACATCATCATAAAAGACATGACCCCTTCTTCTTGATGCCCCTCCTGTGCTTCAAATGGAGCCCAATGAGGGGCTCCACCCATTCACACAATGTGGTCAATGGACCGACCAGTACAGAGTGAACACAGACGTAAACGTTCTGGCAGCCTGGGTGGAATGAATAAAATGTGTAGTGTTTATTCATAAAACCTGCACATTGTCTGTCCAACTTATTGCGTTGTGTTTGCAATTTGAGGGTCTTTATATATCTAAATATATACTTTATTCCTATAAATTATATTTTACAGAAATCAGAAAAAAAGAGAATTACCATGTTTCTAAGTTTACTTCAGGATCAAAGTAATCTGTTCATAAATTAAAAATATGGATATTATATGAAGTGATCTTTCAGCCCAATAATTAAGATTAGGCTAAATTATATCTCAAAGTCTTCAAGCATGCTTAAAATGATTTACTTTCCTCTTCCTCTAAACTGATAATAAATCACAACACCCACTAATTAACAACACCCCCCCAGATCTGCAGACAAACTAAGAGAGCAATAGAAGTCTAGGGCTCAAATTGGCACATCTGGTCCATCATCATGATGCTGTAGCTCTGAATGTTACGCAAATATACAGCTAATATTTCTTCTACACACTACTGCACAATTTGATCTGGTTCAGCTCTCTTGACAAGCAGATGAAACAACCGACAGTTCAGCAATGACATTTGTAATGACATCTTTGTATAATTAACTCATCTCCACTTCAAGGATTACACAAAAGGTGAATACAGGTTCACCTGTCTGAATGACTCTACACAACGAAACTGAGTACTTCTGACCTTGACAGCTGCTGCCTCTGGCTATGTAAGTGGTCAGGACAGAAAGGAAAAGAAAAAGGTGGGGGAAAAAAAAGAATCAAAGAGAAAGAGTGCAAGAAGAGAAAGATCGTGGCCGATCCTAATAGTCATGCTGATTATCACCAACCATAATGCTTTAAACAATGAAAAGACTGAATCAGATGAAGACACATAAAGAGAAACAGGTTGGTTGTTGTAATAAACCCAGAAAACTCAGAGACAAGGCTGCATCTCTACCAAGCCCTTTACTGTAAATCCTTTCAGCTTGTAGTTTTGGTTCTGGCATGTGCACGAATTCAGTTTTAGGGGTCTCAACAATTTTTCAATAAACCTCCATAAAACTGGAGGACGTGCATAAGTGTCAAAATGATGGAAAATTTTTTTTCAGTTATTTGTTGTTGTCTTAACTTGCCAGTTAAAAGCTTTTGCTTGAGCACTTTTGTGAAAGAAGACTTCCTAGGGACCAGGATATGTGTGTGTGTGTGTGTGTGTGTGTGTGTGTGTGTGTGTGTGTGTGTGTGTGTGTGTGTGTGTGTGTCTGCCTCTCCTTGACAGGTTCAGCTTTAGGGATCAAGTGCAAGAGGTGTTTAAACCATTCAATTAACTGAAAGCCCTCTGACATTATGGATTCACTCTGACTTTCAATGTAAAAGAAAAAACTAAACACAAAAGCCCAAACCATGCTGAGCACGCTTCCATGCTCAGTCTGTTTGATTGTACAACATACAAAAATATACATTTATACAAATAATGTCATGATTTTGATTCCTGACTCTCTTTCCACCTTCACCCTTTGGCCACCCATGCCCCTGATCTATCCTCTCACACAACCCCTGTCCTCTGTCAACCTTCATACACTTCTTGCTTGTTTTCTGACTGTCCTCGCTCCGTTTTGCTGTCTCTCTCTTTCACTCTTTTACTCACCCCCCCCTCCTCCCTCTTGATCTCTCTCTCTCTCATGGTTCCCCTTTTCTTTTTCTCTCTCTACTCTACCTGCCAGGTACAAACATGTCCCTACTCACATGATTAAGGTCACCCACTATTCATTTTACACTTAGGTCCACCATTACACAAACCCTGACACAAACCTTGTTTTGTGTGGCCAAAGGTTTAGTACCTAAACAAAGTAATTCTGGCTAATATGAGACATGTTAATTATGAGGGTACTAAACCATCATAATCTAAAGTTCATAGCTCAGGTTTGTAATTAAATATTTAGCTGAGGTCCCTGATGTTAAGGAGTGTTTAACATCTTACTGCATGCACACTGGAGGAGCTCTAAATTAACTGGACCAGTGCCATGTCTATAAGGAGAACTCTTGTCAAAGGAGCTAGTGGGCTCTGAGGGGGCATGAATCAATGTGAGGAAACCCAAACCCAACAATATGACCCTACAGTCCGAATGTAATGCTTCAAAGATGACAGCAGCACACGTTAGCAAAAGAGAATACAATAAGCCAGAGACAGAGGGCCGTAGCTCTACTGGGTTGGTCTACATGAATTTAAATCACTGCCTTGTTCACAAACTCATCTAGTTTGATAATCCAATAATTACATTCTCTGAGTTCATATTCTATAAAATATCAGAAAATGTCTATTACACATTATTAGACACTCCAAGCTAAAATCTTTAACGTGTATATTTTGCACATACAGCAGCTTACATCAACGAACATTACAGCAATGAATGTTTGTCATTTTTACTAAGCAGAAATGTTAGAGGAATACCTCTAAATTTAGGGAAATACCCCTTCTTGCTAAGGTTTATATAAATAAATTGATGCCAATGTTGTAACCTGATAGTAATGTGAATATGTACTTGGAGCCAAAAGACTATGGGAATAGGGTAAACAGCTGTCAGTTCAATAGTGAGAGACACAGTCACGCAAATGATGACACACATGACCACAGACAGCCACAGGAGATAGTTTTATATAGTATAAAAAAATCTGAAAAACAGACAAAGCTGATTAGGGAGATAGATAATGAAAAAAGAGATGCAGTTATTTGAGGTTTCACTAGGATTCAATAATTCAAGTTGGATCTGGTGGAGCCTGTTCATGCAAACATTCTCCACAACATAAAACATCAGGAGAGACTCTGTCACCTACATCATCATAAAGGCATCCCAACACTATCCTGACTGTAAATGTGTGGTGAGGCTGGCAGGACATGGCACGGAATGGCCTGCTGTGTTTTGAGATTCAGTATGGCACTATACACGCTGCATAATTCTAAAAGTTCCTCATTGATTATTTCAGCCATTTTTCAATGAAAATGTAAATTCAAACCATCTTTGCAAGCAGATGATCTTTGCTGGTGTTTCCATTTCAAGTATGCCAAACAAAATGGTTTATTCTCTATGAGCCAGTAAAAACAACTGTAAGTAGTTTGGGAACTAGGTTTTGTTTGGTCTGAGAGATTATAGTGTGGGTCAAAATAAAAAAAGATTTCTAAATGTACAAGATGTCTTATTGTGGATTTAGTGCTCTGATCAGCACTTTGTTGTACAATTCTACTTTTAGGAGAAAGTAGGAAGAATGTGGGTTTACATTGGTGTCTATAACAGGGGCTGGCAGATAGGGCACAGAGTGCAGCTCAGAAATTAGTTAAAAATACAGCTCTGGTTAAGGAACATGAGGAGAAAAGGAAATACAGATCACCTGCTGATCAATAACCCTGTAAGTAAGTGAAACTACGTTGTATTATTTAATTTTGGTTCTAATAGATTTTTGGTTCTTAAATACCTAATTTAAAATACTAGTAGATCTTACATTACAATAAATGTGCTCTGTATATTGCCTACAACTAAATCCAAGTAGACACCAGGCATAAGAACAGATTTCCACTACAAGCACTAGTGAGCAGACAGATGAGAAAACAGACAGATCAGGCACACATACATCTTACAAATGAAAAGTGGACCAGTCAACCAAGGACAAGAAGAGGTACCGCTGGTTAGGGCCTCTGACACTTTTGACAAATTAATGACAGACTGTGGACATAAGAAAAAAAAGAAGCCTGTGAAACCAAACCAGTGGTTGGTCTCTGCAACTGTGGCTGCCTCCCCGCCACAGATGGATACAATCACCATGACGACTGGTCAGCTACCCTTGCTCTCCTACTTGGAAAACAGCTGTAAATGGGTTTTTTGTTATTTTTCTGGGGTTTTCTGTTTTATGACTTAAGTATACATGGGGTTTTCAGCACAGCTTTAAAGAGTAATGTTTCTTAGATACTAATGGACAATTATCTACTCACAGCTTTGCCAAAGCGTAAAAATGACTCATCCTTGGGATCAACCAGTAGGTCCTCAAGGTCACTTGAGGATAACAGTACATTCTGTGTGGAAACAGGGGGCAGCTTCTAAATAAAAAAAAAAAAACAAATACGACAATCAAGGGCTAAACCAATGAACAATCAAATGCTCAGAGATGTTAAATTCACCGGGCTGAATTTAAAAATCAAACATCAGTAGTACAGTTTTTGCTTTAAATCCTCTGGTGATCATTTATCATATGTCATGTGTATGAGTACAACAAGTTATCCTGTTAAATAATCCTAAATATCCTGTTATATAATTGCAGGAGGATGAGCGTCTGGGCTGTGGTCTTCAAAAAACACCTCGCTTCACCTTAAACATCTTAGTAACATGTCAAGACCTTGCTGTTTACAAAAGCCTGAGACATTGAAATAAAGAGGGAATTTCTTCTTGCACTCTTCCAATTTCTTCTGTATCTTTTCCATTCATCTGTCCTCACCTCCATGGCATTATTGATGCGTGGGGAACGAGGAGCCTTGGGGGTTGTCTCACCACAGCGAGGTGGGTGGTGGCTGCAGTGTTGCTGTGCAGCATCTGGGTTGTCCATTAGAAAGGTCAGCTGTCTGAGATGACCCTGCAGAGACAGGGACATTAAAAAACTGAGTGATCAAACACACATTGTATACACATAATATGATCTTGATGGGGAAAAATAAGAGGAAGTCTCTCTTGATATGCTGTTACAGAAGTACTCTAACTACACCTGTGAGAATGGGACGTGAGTCTGAGGTCAGAGCGAGGTTCATTTGAATTTGTACACTACAAAAACTGGCTATGGTTTCAAGGTAGAAGGAAGTCTGCATATCTAGGTTAAAATGAGACTAAATGTATTTTAAATCATTTCATATTTCTAGTTTACATATACAAGCCCAATTCAGGGAAAGGTGGGACGATGTGTAAAACCGAAATAAAAACAGAATCTTGTCAACCCATAATTTATTCACAATAGAACGTAAAAAGCATATAAGATGTTGAAACTTAGATATTTTACCATTTCATGGAACACATTTCAAAAAAGTTGGAAGAGGGGCAACAAAAGGCTGGAAAAGTAATTGCTGCAAATAAAACGTAATGGAGAAGCATTTGGCAAGTAATTAATTTTAAAAGGAGCCTTCCAGACAGTCAGAGCCTCTCGAATGTAAAGATGAGCAGAAGTCCACCAATCTGAAATACTGGATCTAAATATTTAAAAGAGATCCCACCATCTACAATATAGAATATCATCAAAAGATTCAGAGAATCAGGAGGAATCGGTCATGATCTGGCCCTCACATTCACTTCCTGTCTTTTGTAGCCCTTTCCTCCACCTGCCCCCAGTTCATTTCAGGCCCTCAGGTGGGACTGCATTAAAAACTGGCCTGATTCTCTACTGAACTTCACTGCATGGGCTCAGGAACACTTCAAGAAATCACTGTCAGTGAACACAGTTCACTGTACAGTCCACAAGTGTAAGTTAAAGCTGTATCATGCAAAGAAGAAGCCATATGTGAACACGATCCAGAAACGCCGCCGTGTTCTCTGGGCCAAAGCTCATTTAAAATAGTCTGAGGTAAAATGGAAAACTGTTCTGTGGTCAGATGAATCAAAATTTGAAATTCTTTTTAAAAACCATGGATGCCATGTCCTGCGGAATAAAGAGGAGAGTTATCAGCAGACAGTTCAAAAGCCTGCATCTTTTGATGCTATGGGGGGGCATTAGTGTCTATGCTGTGGGCAGCTTACACATCTGGAAAGGCAGCATCAGTGCTGAAAGGTACATAGAGGTTTAAGAGCAACATATGCTCCCATCCAGACGACGTCTCTTTCAGGGAAGGTCTTGCATATATCAGCAAGACAATACTAAACCACATACTGCATCCATCACACAAGCATTGTTTCACAGGAGAAGACTCCGGGTGCTCAACTGGCCAACCTGCAGTCCAAACTTGTGACCAATTGAAAATATTTGACACATCCTAAACTAAAAATGTAAAAACAAAGGCCCAGGCCTGCCCTGCATCAGCCAAGAAAGGGACACTATTCCTCTACTAAAACTCCAGAAACTGGTCCCCTCACTTCTCAGATGTTTACAGACAGTTGCTAAAAGAAGAGGGGATGCTACACACTTTTAAACCCGTTCCATAATTCAGAGAATGTTACTGCCATCAAATTCAAAATCAGTCTATACTTTGAATAGTTTGAACTTGGAGTCTGGGCTTTTCTGTCCTTGTAACACGTTTTGTCTAAGTAATATGTCAGCTGCGAGTCTGACCTAAGGTTAGTGGGATAAACCTCTTGAAAACAGGCAGACTAATGGAACAAGTAATAAGAGTGTGTGGGGCTCATGATTATAGTTGGGGCTTTTGTGTGTCTTCATATTTGCTTTATGACCAATAATAGAAACACACACACACACACAAGCATAAACAAAGATGGACAAACAGGTACATGTAATGGTTACTTACTTCTAATGGAGTCTCAAAACTCTCAATAATGCCTCCAACCATGAGTAGCCCATCTGTGTTGATCCCCATGCCATTGTACACCCAGTCTACACTCTCCAACAGAGAGCAGTCTACATACAGTGCCAGGTGCTTGGCAGACACACTGAGGGCCACATGGTGCCACTTTCCATCAGACAGACCACTGGTTGGGAACCTGACAAGGAGACACATTCATTATGTAATCACATAATCTATGCTTTTATGTGTCTTAAGATCAGTGTAAGCATATTTTTCATTTAACTTTTATAGATCTCTATATTAACTGTACACTGTAAATGTTCTTAAAACCAAAAGAATAAGCTAAAGATTCTACAAATCACCCAAAAGATTAGACTTCAGAAAAAAGAGCTGGCACTAAGTCTTTTTGAGTGTGTTACAGGAAGTGGCCCTACACATAGTAATTTCATCATATGTTAAAAGTGTATTCAATGTATTTTCATGCTCAACCTCAACAACACTGTTAAAATAAGGTAATTTTTTCTAATATAGGCTTGAGGTAATATCCTTACACTGAGGAGCAAACTACAGTGGCCTGGCAAGTTCTTTCTTTCTTCTAACTCCAATATGCTAAATACGTTTCTAAATCACTGATGAGTAGTATTTTCAAAGACTTTGCAGATTTTGATGTATACAATTAGTGGAGTTTGCCTTGATTAAAATATAAATGGAGCTATAATGTTTAAAAACAGGCTGCTGCTTCATGAGATCTCTCTAGGCTCTAGGCTCGTAGAAGCTGCCAGCCAATATGCTTGATGGAAATCTAGTTTAGAATAAAATAAGGCTAAAACAAAATCCATCATAAGCCAACATTAAACATAAGCCAACATTAAACGATAAGTACAATTTCTATGTGTGTCTATCTTTTGCCGAGTCTTGTCTGCTGTCTTGCTGCGATGTATTGCTTTAGGCTCTGTGATTCCTGAAGAGGAGAAACCAGCCAAGAAATGGCTAATAAATCATTTTACCAATGCAAAGAAAGCCAAACACAATTCACAGTCTAATATATACACACATGCTGCAAACAAACACAATTTTCCACAGAACTTTTCTATATTTTACAATTACATATGGATACACTGGAGCCAAGAAACAGGAATAGGCATAAGTTTTCCTCAATAACTTGAGATTAATGTTCTAAGCACTTCTGACATCTGGATTTTTTTGAATATTGGGTAATGCATAGAAGTCAAAGGACACCAGGAGTTGTATCAAGGGCAAATCTTTAGAGAGTTTTAACAATTTATTCATAAATAAAAAGAGGCCACACCGTTTAGTGAATAAATGCATTTTACTCAATTGGTATTTTTCCCCAGAAAGAATAATAATTAAAAAAAAAACATGACTGGTGCTTACTCATAGTGTCGTTGCTGTGTTCCTATAAAGATGACTGCATAAGCACTGATTCGCAGTTGCATCATAATGTGGCTGTCAGGGCTGAGAATGGTGAAAACACTGCGTTCTTCTCTTTGAGGGCTACGCAGCTGCATCAGTAAACTGAACTCATCTGCAAACCTAAACACACACACACACACAAACATTTGACCATAGAAGTACTCAAAACAAAAGTCACCAATATGTTATATCTGTGACCTTGATGCAATTTTTTGATTTGCTACATTGGGCTATACAATACATTTGACTAATAAAAATGCTATGATGAAGAATCTAAAAATGAGCAGTGAGCCAAAGTACAGTGAATTAAAAGAGTTTTTCCTATTTCATGCAGTAGTAATTGGCCAATAATAAAGGGCTGAGAAGAAACTGTACCCGTCAGTGAAGACCTGTCGTAAGGGAGCAGCCAAGGTGGAGTACTGTCCCACCTGTAGGTCTGGACACTTGTTTTCCTTCACAGTCATTGAGGTGTTGCTGCTGTTTGACAGGTGAAGAGAAAGTTCCTGCAGAATATTCACCTCATCTGTATTTAGACAATTAAAGAAAAAAATTTACAATGGCCAACAATAATTTCAGGGCTTAATGATCAGTGTTCACATATTTTGGGCCATTTAGTGTATGTTCCAAAATGGGAGAATGGGAATTAGGAGACCCAGGCAATGGCTCTCTGCAGAAACCAGCCTCCATCACTTGTCTGTTGCCACTTAAGAAAAAACCTTAACATGCTGTGAATAGAATACTCACTGATTACTACAAAGCAGCAAACCACTTACAGGGGCCTCAAAAGCTGCCATGGGCTGCAACAAATTACTTCCTATATTAAATCTTTTTCTCTTCCTTTTTTGCTGCCTGCTAGTGCCAAACACTGTTTCATCAATATTTCCTGTCATCTGATGTGAGGATAGAAGGGCCTTATATATTTACTCTATGAAGGCAAAGTGTCCTTTGTCATGTTCGGCCTACAGGGTGCTTTGGTGATTACCCTGTTAACATCCCCTCCTGAGGATTATAAAAAGAACTCTTCATTTTTTTGAGTCGTCACTCAAAGACTGGTGGTGTTGTACGGTGATCACACTCTAAACTTGGCGGTGACTGACAAGAATTGCCAATTTAGGTCAAAGTCAATATGCAAGTGGTGCTAAGACTAATTACACTAATAGAGAAGTGGTTTTAGGTAACAGGGAAGAAAAAAATACTTTCAGACAATGAAGTTTACAGTGATCTACATGAGAAGCACGATGCCTAAAGATATCAATGGCTGTGCTCAGTTAACCACTATGGACATGTTTGAGTCTGCCACAGCAGTTTTTCAAAAAGATATAGGATTGCCCAAGCAAATTAAACTTGTCTCAAGCACTGTAATAAATGAATCAAAGCCTGCCAACCTGTCAGAGAATATTTTGCTCTTTATACTCATTCTGATGACAAAGCCAGACAAATCACTGGCCAAAGAGCTTCCCCAAAGAATGGCACAGTGAAAACTATATCTGGTGTCGTACTAGAAATTTAAACATACCTTCCTTCCAGGAATCCTCAAAGATATATGGACAATGACCACTTGAAGAAGTAGAAAGATTGAACTGCACTTTTAACCTTTAGTTAACTGCCATAGATGTAGATCTAAGATGATGGTTTCCATCAGGTAAACATAACTTTAGTTTTCAGATTTTAAAAATGGTTGAAGAAGCTCAAATCACAACAGGACATATTTTCCATTCAAGTCAAGTCACTCAGACCTCTGCTGATGAACACAACATCTACTAGAGTAGTCAAATCTCAAGATTTATATTGTATAATAGTATAATGTCTCCAAAGCAGTGGCATCACAGTAAAATGATTCATGTGCATAAAAAAAAAAAAGAAATACTTCTTTTAAAACAGTAATAACACTTTCTGATAACAAGATGTTGTAGCTGCAGAAATAGTACACACGTACACAACATGTACATGTGTGTACACGCATGCTGTATCTAGCATGCATCTAGCATTAAACTGAGAAAAAAAACTCAAAACATTTATTATTCCAGCTTTTTCTTCTATTTCTAGTTATTGTTTTTCCATTTTGGGATCTGACGATATGTATGAAAGAAGCAGCTTCTCTAAAATGACAGCATAAATATTTGCTCTTTCCCTGTACTCCATAGGTCAACTCACGGAGGCCAATGTTCACCAGATATAATAAACATTAACCTACAAATTGTCAGAAAACAGTGAAATGTCCCAGAGCCCAAGGCACAAAAAGCTTGTTTTGTAACCCCCCCTCAAAAAAAAAAAAAAAAAAAAAAAAAAAAAAATCACAAAATGTTGTCAGAGAACTAAAGATCTTAAAGAACTATTGTTTTATTACTTTACTGCTAACAAATATAATTAAACAACAAACAACTCTAAAGAACAATCATTGTGGAAAATATGACCTTAAAAGTTGTTGTGCTTAGTCAAAAAAGTTCAGAATATTGTATAAATATTTGTAACAGGCATTGATATTCCATTTTCTGCAAGCGTCACTAGATCAACGTACAGAAATGTATGTTTAGATAGACATTACATGTCCTTTCTGCATAGTTAATGAGAAAAGCTCATTTATCAGATGTGTATACCCACAATTGTACAAGATTCTAAATTTACAAATTGCAATGAATCATGATATCGTTAACATCAATCATACACAGTCGTACTGAGGAGTGTGTGGGCTTGCCAGTGTTACAATATCTAAATGAGCAGTAATTAATAGCCTCAGGAACTGGAGCTCACTTGTGCAGGCGTATTCATGAAAGAACATTTCATGAACACTATGCCCTCAAGAAAAGCCTAGGTGCATACTCATGTGTTTTTCTCCTATGCACTATAATCAAAGGATCAAGCTATTAACATGGGAAGAAGGGGGGGGGTTACCAGTCATGCCTGCTCTGTTTCCTGCTAAAGTAAAACAGATGTTTGAGGCCTGGATCAGGAGAAATGTGTGAACAGTAAGGGTACTTGGTGCTGGCTCAGCTGTATGGTATTTTCTCAGTATGTACTTTGACTAAGCTTGTAGTGAAACACTTTTGAAAGGAAGACATCTTAAGTTGAAAGAGCTTCCTGTTTGATGAAATGCACATGCCCATGCAGCCAATATAAGAATTACATCATGTTACCAAATCTGGCCTCAAAATATACTAATCATGACAATCTATGCAAAATACATGTTTATTGATATATTTACGATGGTGTTGGTACATGTGGTATTTTCCCGGCTTTTTGCAGGAAAGGAATCACTTGCCACCCGAATCTGAGCTGCAACCAAGTTCAAACCAGTTGGGGACAGTAAAATCTCCTTCAACAATGAGGATATTAATTTTCATTTGTTTGTCTAGTGTTTAGGACGGGATTTAAAAGAAAGATTTTCTAATTAATGACAATATTTATTTGAACATTGCAGTGCTAATTCTTGAAATCCAGAGAGTGCTCTGTGCAATAAACTCCTTTTGTTGCCTAACGTGTGCTAAATGTGTTGTGGATGCAGTGATTAAGTTAGGCAGCAAACCTGTGTGTCCAAACCTGGAAATTGATATAATACGCCACACAGAAAGGTCATTTTAGTATAGCACTAATAGAGATTGGAGCTGTCTACCGACATGTATATGGGGACCCTGATGTCACTTAGTGTGGTTACTGATAGTTAACTCTGGGGTTTTATTAGGGATCCAATGATCGTATTTACGAGAGGGAAAGACTGAAAAAATAAAACGTGAGCTCTCAGTTTGTGTTTGTTGGCTATGAAATGTAAGGTGAAGGAAACTGATGATTCCACATCATTCAGTCTTTTCCTGATGGGTAGCTAATACCAGCTATAGCTGCCAGATACATAGAAACCCTGTCTGGAATTGAAGGGAATCAAATGCGCTGTAGTTGAACCATCAGCTACTGAGTGAACTTGTTTTGGGCATATTGAGAGAGAGAGAGAGACAGAGAGAGAGAGACAGAGAGACAGAGACAGACAGAGAGAGAGAGAGAGAGAGACAGAGACAGAGACAGAGACAGAGACAGAGACAGAGAGAGAGAGAGAGAGAGAGAGAGATCTCTCTCTCTCTCCACCCAAACTCTGACCCAAAGATGTGTCATGTTCTAGTCTTTTTTTGCCAAGAACAAGCCTTCCTTTGGTTATAATTTCATAACCTGCACATGTTTAACTCCAAGCAATTACGTTAAAATGGGCTGTGGTAAAGTCTGTGACAAGTATAATATCACCATATGCTGCATGGGAAACTTCTAAGCAAAAATAAGCACCAACCAAAGAGATAAACACCCAGATATGGGCACAGCTGAATACAATGCATCTCCTCCTCAAATCACAAGCACATCAATAACTGCATATGATCTCCTTCACATCCCCAAACTTTATTGTAAAACAACTTGCCTCTTGTTATCAAACCATGTTCTGATCTTTTCTGTAAATCTTTTCATCATGATCCACCATTGTCATACAAAATGACAATCATTTGCCAGAATCCCCTTGATTTATTTGATTGAAACAGTGTGCTGACAGTAAATATTGCATGAATAAAAGTGAGATTTAGATAACAATGGGTTAATAACTCATTGATCATAGTCCAGAAATTTAAAATACTATAGTCTAAGCACAACACAGACTTAATAAAAATGCTTTTTGCAAGATGATCATATGTAACTCATCTATATTCCTTTTGAAATACAGACCCTCTCACTTTTTGCACACTTGTGATGCAGATGTGACTTTAGATCAATAAAAACTGCCACTTCACTGTCAGTCCACACCATAGACTGTCGGATAGACAACATGACAGCTCTCCAAAAATAAAGTTACCAGAAGTCGAGTGGCTCCTGTGGATGGTTGCAGTTCAAGTCTGTGTGCTCCACAGACAAAACTTGGTTCTGAACAACACAAAAACAATGAGCTGATCATAGACTAAAGGAGGAACAAAACTGATATCCAGCCTCTGTACATCACCTGGGAATATGTGGAAAGAGTTTCTGACTGGTTTCAGGGCATCCACATAGACAACAACCTGACCTGGACAGCAATACCACTGCTGCTGTTCAGAATGCGTAGCTAAGAATGAACTTCCTGAGATTATTCAGAAATCAAATCACAGAAAAACTGCTTGTGTCCGTTTATTGCTGCTCCATGCAAAGCATACTGACACTCCAGCTGCACACCTGCATGTAGGATATCGGTCCAGAGGGTCATCACTGTGGGCCAGAAGATTATCGGCTGCCCTTTGCCCCTTACGTGCAATACACCATGAATACTGTAAACATTTTAATAATTGTGCAATACTACAGTGCAATACCTCGTAGCAATATCTTGTGCATAAGTACATGTTTGGTCTACATCAGTTCCTCTGATCTAATTATCTTTGTTTACTCTACTTTCTATTATTAGTCCATGTCTTGTATATCCAGTCTGTGTTCCTCTGTCTCTCAGCTCCAAACACATCCACTGACCAGTGAGCTGCCACCACGCCCTTCACCACTACTGCAAAATCTGGTTTAAAAACAGGAGCACGACAGCTCCAGTAACCACCGTTCAGTGGCTTCACTTTTGCATTGTGGCAGAAGACAGGGATGCATTGTCCACCTTTATTTATAGTTTATGGTCCACACTCCCTAACCCATAAAGAAAGTTTCTGGCACTCCAAACTGGTCTGGGGCATCTAGTCTGCTTACTTTGCTTAAGAAGTGTCTAGAACAATGTAAATTGGTGGCAAAATGAATTGAACATACAGACAACTGTGGATGTAAGGTCCCACAATTCACACAGCGTGTCAATATAGAGGCCAAAGTATGAAGTCGGAGGTACTGCAGGATGTTAGCACTGATTAATTTATTATCAGATCAAATTAATTTAAAGTCACTAAGTCTAAAATAATTTTTTAATAAATTTGATTCAAATTCAATAATCTGAATTTATGAACAGTGCCTCTTTATGTAAATTAGCTTGGGCTGCTTCACTTTTCTCCTTTTAGTGGATGGTTGATAGTAAAGAAAGTATAAAGCAAGCGAAGGAAAGACCCAGTTATCCTGTCTATGTCAGTTACATGTTTC
Source organism: Channa argus (assembly GCF_033026475.1). NCBI lineage: Eukaryota > Metazoa > Chordata > Actinopteri > Anabantiformes > Channidae > Channa > Channa argus. Next base: position 17,868,356 of record NC_090214.1, read on the forward strand.
ACAAAGCCACCTGCACTATTGTAATGACAGCTGTATTGTCTTTGCAAGTACAAAGGAAAAAAAAATTTTTATTAAATATCTGGATTTTGTTCTAAATCAAACAACACAATTCCTTTGAGATAAAAAGTCTATGCATCACCTGGCAGTTTAGCTGCATATTTGTTTTTTGTTCTTGGATGACGTCCACCATTATAGGCTTTTACAAAACTGACACTGTAACTGCTGGCAAGGAACAGCACCCATCCAATCCTTTCTTAGTAACCAGAGCATATAATTCATCCAGAGTCACTACCAACCTAATTAGACTCATGAAGAGAATACTGAATAGAATCATATAATGCTGTCATACATTCTTTTATAAAAAAATCTTTTTGACAGCTATGAAAAATGATTCAGTAAACGTGCAACAGATGGAGAAATTTAAAACCAGAGCCGTTTTACATAAGTGGAAAACACAAATCCCCTGAGGATTTTCTGCATTCGCTTAAGTAAAAAAAACTCAAATATTCAACTATTCCCTTTCCAGACAGATGATGCTTCAGTGTGAACATGAACACCAGCACTTAAAATGGGATTTTCTTTAGAAGTGAAGCAAGGCCAAGAAGAGAAGCTGTACTCCACTATATATATATATATTCATAATTTTCAGTGTCAACCTTATGCACACCTCTCTTGATGGTACTAATTTCCATTTGGTAAGAAATCAGTGAAGCATATAAGGAGGTTACAGATTTTATATCAGACTGTGATGGAAGGCTCCAACGGTCTAATCCATCGTGAGCCAAAAATTCAGAACAGCATGAGGCCAGAATAAAGCCAGTCTATACATAGTCTATTTTTGTTACTCTAGAGCCGCTGCAATTATTGACCTTGGCCGATGCCCAGCTCTGAGTCAGTCCACCACATTAAATTCAAAAAGAGGGAAAACTTGTCTGTATGAGCAAGACATTGCCAGGCTCTGACTTAGATGGGCAGGTTGAAACAATGATGTAACAAATCAGCAATCAGTCATATGTTACTAAAAGTCAAACATTTAAATTGACGAATTACATTTTAGTTGCAGTACCATTACTTATGCTAGTGTTTTATATAATTGGCCAAAATTGAGTATATTTAATGGAGAACAGGTGGGTACAGTACCCACCTGTTCATTATGATTGCCCTTGCAATAAATTATCCATTAAAACCTTTTGGGATGGAACCAAGGAAGGGCAAAGAAAAACTTTCTGCAGTCTGCGGAAAAGACAGAGGAAGAAGCAGGTGTTGAAACAGCTACAATAAAACAATCGTGTTCAACAATGTTCGTGTGTTTTTCAAAATTAAAGGTATATGTGTTTCATAGCCTTTTTAATGATAAAGACTCAAGGGGCATGAAATTCACAGCCACGGTCTGAATTGAAGCCAAGTTACCACGAGGCCACCCTAAGATTTTCCATGGCCCCACCTGCCCACCCGTATTAACCATTTCTGGGCGCGCGATTGCTAAGATGGCAGCTGCAGGAGAACAGATTATCTGTCCTGGTAGGCAGGCAGTAAACACACAGGAGATAAGAACATCAAAAAAGTATTTATAAACTAAAATTTTTAGCAAGGAAGCTAGTCAAAAGTACACCATAAAATGCTAATCAATAGTAAGGCAGGTGGTGGAATAATAAAGTCCATGAAAAGCTGGAAAACGAGTTGAGATAATACCTCAACAAGTAATAAAAGAACTACTGCCTGATTAACAAAGGTTAAGAGAGGTAAAAATAGACTTAAGATGAAAGGAAGTTATAGTAACCAATTGGCAGGGAAGTATACTATCTGCATTAAAAGGGCCAGGTGGGGTGAACACTAGATGACTAAGGGAAGAGAGGGAGTGACAAATAATTCTCAGTGAATGAAAACACCTGGGTAAGGTGGGGAGGTAGCAGAGGAAGAGGGAGAAAGTGAGAGAGAACAGGGCTGGGGACATGGCAGGAAAAGCAAGTGATAAGAAAAGGGAGCAGAGAAGGCAGAGGAACAACACAAATGAAGTCCAGGACAGGAATCATGACACCACAAGCAGGAATAGCCTGCCCTGATTAAGCCCAGTAACACCCACACTTAATATAATCATGCTGTCGTTTCAGAAACTCTTACACTGACGGCATATGGATGCTAGGAGAATTTGATGTTCAGTGTAAATGATACAAATATTCATTGTAAAAGTAAAAGTATTTATTTATATGTTAAGTAAGACTGTACCCCATTCATTAACAATTAAATACTAAAAATAAAAAATTCCATTCAAATTTGTTTTCAATCATCTTCTCTTTAAGCAAATAGGTCTTAACAGGAATCTGTATTTTACAGACTAATATAAAGTCTCTTCACAATATGATTAAGACATGTTCTGTTCAAGTTTAAAGAAGCTGTTGCAGAGCTCGCTGAGCACCATGTTTGTCTTTGCTTAAAATACTCCCATACTTCAGATGAACGCACTCAAGTTTTTTTTTCGCTCGCTCATCAGTGGACTGCATGCTCGCGGTAGACAGAGCCACCTACTTCCTATCTGTAACGCATTGACTAACGTCACATAAATGGGCATATTTACAGAAACGATTACTAATGTTAAGTCTTTAGCAATACCAATTCCAACTGTGAAGATAATGCAAAAAATGTCTGCACAAGTCTGGATTGTTTGGGAGAAAAGCACGTAGGAAAGTACTGTTTACATTGAGACCTAAGGCAGCATACTACAAAAAAAACCAAATGATTTTAGTAACATGATTCTTGAATCTGCTTGTGGATTCAAGAATGTCCTCCTGGTGCTTGCATGTGCTTGTTAGAGTAATTGGTGACTCTAAACTGCCCATAGATATGAATGTAAGTATGGATGTTGTCTGTGTATGTCTATACATGATTGCCCTAGAATAGACTAGTGACTTGTATGAGGAGGAGGAGGAAGAGAAGAAGAAGAAAGAAAAAGAAGAAAAAGTAGAAAAAGAAAAAGAGAAAAGAAGAAGAAAAAGAAAGATGACGGCAGCAGATCACATAACAAGACAATGATGCAAAGAACAAATCAAAGTAAGCTCAGAAATGATTTAAATAGAATAAGATGAATGCTTCACCATGACCTGCCCAGTCTGCAGACTTAATTATCATTGAAAACTGTGGACAGATTTGAAAGTAATGTATCTATGCACAGGCCTGTCTGCTGTACCTGACAAACAACCAAGCAATCTGGTAGACTTGGAACAATTACAGCGGAAAGGATAGAAACTCTGCTTACAGGACACCCAAATAAGTTGGAGGAGGTTATAAAGGCAAACAGAGAACATAATAAGTATTAGAGAACATATCATAAATGGCAATGTAAACTTTTTGTTTGTACTAATTTGAAAATCAGTTTTTATTTAGATTACCAAGTGATTGACAATGGAGACTTGTTTATATTCCTTATCGTATATTTACTACTTATCCTGAATTTTAAGGTCATTGATCTTTTTGACAAATAAATAAAAATGGGGGAGGGGGGGCTGGGTCCTTCCTGAAAATCCACCATCATCTCCACTGTCTTGAGAGCGTTGAGCTCTCACTTTTCGGGGGGCTCACTTTGTTACACGCCTCCTTGACCATAATATCCAGTAAATTTGTGGTAGAAGCCACGAAAGTCGAAAAAAAAATCCACGGGGGTATTAGCTCTGGTTTTCTTTTCTGATAGGACATGTTTTCTTCTTGACTAAGATTTTTTCTTGCCTTGTACCTCACTTGTAAGTTGCTTTGGATAAACAAGGCTGGTAAATGATTAATGTAAATGTGAGTGTTCATGAGCTCTTCACTGGAGTAAGGGCAACTAGAACTGTGGCAGAAAACTGAATAACAAGTTGTTTCTCCCAAAGACATCAACATTGTAAAGCGCTTTGGATAAAAGTGCTGTAAAACGACCATTTACATTGAAAAAAGTCATAGAAGTAATTTTCTGACAGAAGTGAAAAGTATATACAAATGTAAATACAAATGAAAGTACTAAGACTTTTATAAATGTGCCGTTTGTTTTGGTGTTGCAGTGCAATTCCTGTACATTCAGTGTTAGGGCAGCTGTGGTACAACCCACTGAAAGAATAGATTTATAATTCTACAGCCCACCCATTTACTCTCAAAATGCATATGCTTTAGTTGGGTATCATGCTTTAGAATTTAACGATGTACTGCACTGCTTCCGGGTCTGGCTGACCTCCAGCAGCAATAATCAGTGCAAATGGCTGTAACATTGTCCTGTGGTGGGATCATATTACTCTAATATGCTGGGATTGAGCATCAGATAGCTCCATTACTGCCCTTTGTGCAATTATCGGGCTCTGCTCTCGTAGAGGGGACAGCCCAAAGAGGCTAAAGATTAAAGACCCAGTGGAAATCGAGGGGAGACTCACCAGACCAGATAAATAGAAAATGAGCAATGGAAACTTGGATTCAACACAAAAAACATAAGAAACTCTTGTTCTAAACATCTCAGTAAAGCTTTGGGTGATGTGCACACCTACTGACACTTTAAGGGAACAGCAATGCTTACAAATGCAGGATCCTAATGGAAGTATCATCTTTCAGAACTTCTTCAGACTGCTGACTTAGTGAAGGCTGGCCTTCAGAGTTTCAAAGATTATTTGAAGAGGGGTCTGTTACAAATGAGATAACTAACTTAAAGATACAGTTGGTTAATTTTTAAACATTGCTGTGACATTGACTCCTGAGATATTGGCTTCTTGAAGGTTTTCAACAAGGCTCAGACTTATCTCAATTATATCTCTTTCATTGGAAAGTTTTGAAGCATTCTCATTTATTGCAAGTACATAGCAAACACCATCTAATGAGCGAGACAGAGCAAGTGCAGTGTGTAGGGCAGAGTTGATTGACTCATGATAGCGGTAACTCCACTTGTATATTGTAGCTTTAAGTAAAAGGCGCTTATTGTGTTGGAGTGGTTGAGGCTCACACCCCAATGGAGGACACAGAGGGAGTTAAGTGGACTGAATGCATAGAACAGCTGTGCTGTTGACCCGTATATAACAACGCTCAGGGACAGACACAGAACACAGTACTTACAGTCCTTGTCTTACAACATTTCCCCATTTGTAAAAGCAGGGAATATGTGCACTCAAGAGAGAATTACAGTGCTACCAGGGGTAGGCCTAGTAGGAATGAGGTTAGAAAGGTACAGTTAGAGAGACATAGTGATCTGGACAGAGACTAAAATCCGATTGATGGCAGGAATTTCTACACCATAACACAATAATGTACAACAATACTGTATAATGTACAACAATACTGTAAAGAGTGAATTTTGATTTGGTCGGCTTTTACTCCAGTCTACGCCAACTTGTCATAGCTGCATTAGTATATTTGTGCAGTACATATCATTTTTTTTTAATTCATCAACTAGGAAAGATAATCTTAAAAGCACCTTTTTTATCTTCCCCCATGTTTGCTGAGTGGTTACCTAGAGCAACTAATCACTCAGTCATGCATGGCTGAGAGAGACATAATATCTTCCTGTGCTTTTTTTCCCTTTCTTGTTTAGTGCAGTGTTAATTCCTTAAAACCAGTGAAACCACTCATTGGCAGAGTAAATCAAACAATATAGTGTCATAAGTAAGCTGAGATGGAATGTTCCGGTGTGATGCCTAATGTGTAAAACAGTGTTACATCTTTGACTTCCTCTATTAAATATAAAAACTACAACACTTGACAGTAAAAGCCATTTAACTAAGCCCATTGACATACAGCCAAACTGGCACCATTAAAAGTTGCCAAATTGGCATTTACTTCTGCTTTGAACCCATTGATGCTGCATCATTTATCACCAGATTACTTTGGTATTGAAGAATATTTAAAATGTAATGATACTCTGGTGACTTCTGGTGTTAGGGGGCTTGATTCTTTGCAACTTTTATCTGCAAAGGCCATTTAAAGAAATACTATCCTGCCAACATGTAACTTAAAGCAGCAACTGTTACTGTGAGTACATTAGAACCACTATGTGTAAGTACAACCTCAAAATTAGTGGTTTACAGTGTATTGAACTGGCCTTGTGGCAATATCTCAGCATACAACAACAGGACTATAGTTTTGTGGTTTGGATGAAGTCATTGCATTATTGGTTGCTTACCCTTATGACAAACTCTAGAATTTATAATAATAAATTTATCACATATCTATTGGTCAAAACTGAATGAGAATAATGAATGAGTGTTTCCCTTAAATTTTTTGGCATGGTAGCAAGAGGATGATAGACATTTTGCATGCATGCATTAAATATTTTGTTATTTATTTCTCCCACAACACAAAATGTTTGGGTGGAATATTATTCTATTCCACCCAAACATTTTGAATAGAGTTAGAGTTAGAATAAAGACGTTTTATCACTGATAAGAAAATGTTTGGAAACACCTACACACTTACGTATTTTTATCTTTTGTTGATTTTATTCAAACAAATGGTTCCAATTGTAAAAAAAAAAAATTTAAAACATTGTAGCAGCACTAATTACTGACACTGTAATATGAAATGTATTGAAAGTGAAAAACATGGCTGTTCCACAAGAAAAAAAAAACCCCACCAACTTACTGTAACACAGAGAAGCCTGGATGAAAAATCAGTGAAAGTAACATCTTGTTATCATAAACCTTGGTGTACATATGAAATCCATTATTTTCAGGCCGCTCTCATTCTTGTTTTTATCTTTTGCTGGGTTTATTTGTTTCCCTTTCCAGAGCTGTCAGTAGCAAATCAGATTGAAGGAGGAAGGACACAAGACAAGAGACACCTGACAGACATTTCCAAACACAAGTGATTATTTCCAAAAGAGTCTATTGTGTAGGCATGGTGGGAGGTCTCATTAGCATTATTATAGCACTATCTGCAATATTATATAAACATTTCTTTTACTTATATATATTGGGCCCCCTTTAACAAATTTACATTTCCCCTTTTGAAGTTAATATCATTTAAGTATGAGCCAGAGATGTGGTAATGTAAACACTAACAACTTCCCGACAATGCTTTATTTTCCTAAGACCAATTTTCTCTAAAGGAGAAAAAACATAAAGGAACACTAGTCAACACTTGCCCTGGTCTGCTTCTAAACTCATATATTCATGGAAATTTTGGGGGGGGGGAACACCAAAGGAAGAGGATGAGTGATGAATTTGCCCCAAGACAAATTCCTTGTTGTTTGTATGATTGAATAGTACAAATGATTCTGTCATAGCCCTGCAGAAATTGGAGGTACTGTATTTCTACACATCAAACAATGCAGACTGCAGGCCTCAACAATATCAAATATTCATTTCGGTTCAGCTGTTTGAACACACACCAAAAGAGTGAAATACTGACATATTCCAGCAGATCTCATACTGACAGCTTCTAGCAACATATATGAAAACCAAGTTTAGCAAATAATTAGAAAAATGTAACATTTTTCTTGAAAGGTACTAAACTTAAGATATTCATCGCCACAGATTTACTTTTTTGTCAGTGTCCTGCAACTATTCGGAAGCCTACTTTTAACTCTCCCAGACTTAAGAACAATGGTCCCAAATTAAGTGCGTTTTATTTTTTTTATTTACCATTAAACATTACCCTAATATCTTTCAGTAGTTGTATAATCAGTAACTCCTCATCAAGGTTCTCTGTGCTTACTTAAATAAAACCTTCTAACTCTATCATCAGTTTTCCTTACTGTATCCTTCTTCCTTTAGTCATCACAGTTTGATTAAAAAATGCCTCACTGCAAAACTATGATGTAAACGCAAATATTCTGATCACAAACTGGAATGGAAATTTATTTGGACACACTTGAAGCACATAGTACCAGCTAAAATTACAGCTCCTCCCTGAGTCTCAAATCAAACTGAACATCATCACCTTCATGAAGGAGGATTTACTGCAGGAGTGATGGATTACAATGACTTTGTATGAGCCAAAAAATTTACAACTGAGTAGAAATTAATTCATCCATATCTGCAACAGCAGAGTCACCACATAGGCCCAATAATATCACCCTTAATTAACCGTAAACTGGGTGAAGTTTAAGAAGAATGACTTCAATGATTTCTTTGGCTGCTTCTAAACACAAAACAACAGACCGGCACAGAAGTCATCTCCTTGTAGTCCTCCAAATGAACAGTTTGCATTAGTTTTGTCCTCATGCAAGGCAGCTGGACCAGACAACATACCTGTTCGTGTTTTTAAGGACTGTGCTGTAAAGCTCATGGATGTCCTGAGTGACATCGTTACCGTTCTCCCTATGCCAAGCTGTTGTACCCAAGTGTCTCAATGTGGCCACAAGTATACCAATTCCAAAGAAGCCCCAGCCATCCACCGACAATGATTATCGGCCCGTAGCACTGACTCTCGTCATCACAAAGAGCTTCGAGCAGCTGGTCATGCATAATATGAAGTCCATCCTTCTTTCAACCTTTCAGCTTGCATACAGGTCAAACAGATCGCTATTACCACAGCTCTTCATCCAGCCCTCACCCACCTGCAAGTCAAACAACTCATATGTGTGAATACTGTTCTGAAATTCTAGTTCAGCATTCAATACAATCATTCCCCAGCAGCTCATACAAAAACCGGATAACTTGGGTCTCAAAACCTCTCTCTGTAACTGGGTGCTGGCCTTTCTAACAAAGAGGCCTCAAAAGGAGGAGGTCAGCTGCTATAGAACACAAGACCAGCACACTGAAAACAGGTCTCCCACAAGGGTGCGTACTCATGTTGCTGCCCTTCACTCTGCTTACACATAACTGTGCACCCACCTGCAGCACCAACCACATCATCAAGTTTTCAGATGATACAACTGTGGTGGGCCTCATCAAGAACAACAATGAAGCTAACTACAGAAATGACGTGAGACAATCTCTTCCTCAATGTGGGGAAGACCAAAGAGAATGTTGTGGACTTCAGGAGAAGACGGCCACAGCATCTTCCACTCATCATCAACAATGCTGCTGTGGAGAGCATGAGCAGCACAAACTTCCTAGGGGTCCTTTTTGAGGACCTCTCCTGGACCAATAACACTACATCGGGGGCCAAATACGCCTCTACTTCCTCCGCAAACTGAGGAGACACGAGTCCCACCACTATGCTCTTTCTACTGCATTCTCACTGTCTGTTTAACTGTGTAGTACGGAGGCTGCACTGCCTTCTACCGAAATACTCTGCAACACATAGTGAACCCAGCCAGTGGACTCTTGGCACCCTCTTGCCCTCCTTCAAAGACATTTTTCATACGCATCTCAGCCGTAGAGGCATCAGCATCGCTGGTGACACGCACACCCCCTACAATCTTTGTTCAGACTCCTGCCTTCAAGGAAAAGGTACCGGAGCCTTCGGGCCCACTCCCAAGACTGTCAAACAGTTTCATCTGGAAGGTTGTCAGGATGTTGGAACTGCCAACTAGCTCCCCCCTATTCCCCCTGCCCATTATACACAAAGACCCATACACTCACTGGCAAACTTGCACCTTACTGGAACCATTTACACCTTGTCATATTTGCTGCTATTGGTCATTGCACTATTGTCCATGTACACTTTACATTAAGCTCTATTTCTACTGTATATGAAATAAGGTCACTGTTGTATATAGGTTGATTTAAATGGATCTTATACGGGTTGACTTTTATTGGTTTTAGAATGTTTACCTATTATATTAACATTCATGTTAATTAATGTTCATATTGCAATAATAATTAGTTAATAATTTTCTTTCCCAACATCTTATCAGTACCTTAATCTCTGTCACAGGTGCAATGTTTACTGTCCCTGAAATAACAGGACAGAGCTAATTTCAAGCCCTGAGACAACAGCAGCATAAGCTACTCATATTTAGTGAATGACATACAGATGTAGACATTCAAAGTGTTGTATTTTTTTAGCTCTGTACGTTTGCAGTACCCTATTGATGGGGTTGCTTTGAGAATCCATGTGTTTTAACTCTGAAGCAAAGTCACTAAATACAAACTGCAGTTCTCCTTTCAGCCACCAGGCTGTTTCCTTCTTGGTGAACACTATTTTGCAAAGATAACATTTTGTTGTAGTGAACATTTGATGTTTAGATTATAGGCCACTCCAACTTTTTGGTGCAATTAATGAAGCTACATTAGACTATTGACATATAGTGAAGTGTATTATATTAGTATAGTGGTGAGCTTGCAGAGTGCAGTGGTTTAATACAAGAGATTTGATTATGATAACACTGTTCCAAGAGGCACCGTGAAGTTTTATGCTATTAAGCCATAACCAGCAATTATTCTGCTTTAAATGATTTGCATTATTTATTTGATTAGTTCTGAACTATAGGCCTACAGCTCACCAATGATTTGTAGGACAAACTACACATATGGTCTTGTGTGGAAATTCTGGCAGCGGAGCCCACTGTGTGCAAATATTGTTAAATGTTATGTGATTTACTTGGATTAATTGATTTAGTTCTTATAGTTAGATTTTATTCATAATAGGTTGCCGCATGTTCTCCCTGTGCTTGCATGGGTTTCCTCCGAGTACTCCGGTTTCCTCCCACAGTCCAAATGCATGTTAAATTAAATAGTAGTATGATTCGCACATGTACTGGGTACTATCTATCTATCTATCTATCTATACACACACATCTACAGACCAAGATGAGCTTCTGCCATAAGTGTAGCCGATTCACGCAGCAGAGTGAACACACTTTTATTACCCACTTCTGGTTAAACACTCATCCCTAAGCATAATGACCCTCAGGTCACTTAGGTTTAGTTAGTCAGTTTTAGTATGACAAAACAGACAGCCAAAATGGAATTTTGATTTATTGTAAATACTAAAAAATGGCATGACATGTAGCGGCATGAAAGCTATTCCTACATGTACCTTTAAAGCCAGACATAAAACAGTGTTTATAGTGAATATAAACACTGTGGTGAACGCATAGCTTTCTACTCAACCTATAAAAGTACTACATGTATGCATTCATTTGATAATTTGCCAGTTGTCCAGTTGTCCAAGTTGTCCAGATATTGAGGCCAAAAGCAGGGTAAATCGCTTGTAAAATGAACATTTTCTAGATGTCAAAGTTACGTATTACCACATAGACCTTAAATTCCCATTTCTATGTACAATATTTAGTTGCTATGAAGCAATGCAGTTATTTCAACCCCCCCCCCAAAAAAAAATTGTTTAGAAGCTAGGATTCTGATTTTCAGTGAAAACCAGATAGTTCCAAATGAGAACCATGACAAAATCCTCTCCTTATGAGTGAGCATGTACTAAATCCTCAAGGGAAGAATGAGCAAAACTCCAGTTCAGAAAGTAGTATATTATTGCCCTCAAGATAAAAAACACTAGAAGAAGTGTGTCATCTCATCATCTCAGCTTTTCGTTTCAATATGAATATCATCAAGTTCGACCTTTAGATAAAACTTCCGTATAATCATTGTATATGTCGACTAAAATGATCAGATATTCCACGGCAGCTTGCTTTGCATGGAAGCATTTTATTTCTCTATGAGCAGACACATACAGTCAGCACAAGGCACATCCAGCTCCTGGAACATGATACAACTTGGACCCCACTTAAGGCTGCAGAACAGATGAAAAGTGGTGAAAGGGCCTTAACAGATGAAGTCCAACTACATATGGAAAAGTCATCTTAGACAACTAGCCCACCAAGCTGGACTATGACTAGGTACTTAAACAGCACCTGTGGTAATCCAATAGCCTGTGTTGTACAAGCGACATAAGACATTCTTTAACCAAATCAAGCCAGATAATTAATCTGGTTTATTCAAAGGGTTTAGAAGCAAAGAACCATAACAATGTGAGACAATAATTTGTTACTACATGCAAATTAACACTATCACATAAGTGTTTCTTTCTTGCTTCAGTATATTCTGACCACCTTTTGTCAATTCCAAGGAACACACAGCCAGATGAGGAATGTGTCGGCGGAACATGCTAACAGATGGGAGGAGAAAGCCTTTGTGCTACATGTGTCTTACATTACACTAAGAAAATACATTTGCAGAGGCAGAATGGCAAGTAAATTAGTATTTTACATGAGATGAGGAAAGCAGACAAGGAGATTTTGGTTATCTGAGGAAACTGATGATTCAGGTAATGAGCCTGATGGAAGACTCAAGGAGAAAAACATCTGAGCTGGAGTGGAAATGCAAGGAGTAAAACAGGGTATGTTGGACAGTGGATGTACCACCAGCAAACACTGGGACATAACCAGAAGATTGGGGAATAAAACCTTTCCAACTAAAAGAGGCCTTTATTTACAAGGAGAGCAGTAACAATATAATCTAACACTCTCTCAACATTCTGAAATTAAAATCAAATTAAGAGATGTCTAAAGTTTCATTTGTTTGCATGGACATCATTGTTACCTTTGAACCATAAACTACCGAACATTCATTCACCCATTTGCACTCACAATCACACACCAATGGGGGAGCTGCTATGCCGCTGGCCTGCACTTACCAGGAGCAACTAAATTGGGGTTCAGTGTCTTGCTAAAGGACAATCTGACCGACATCTGACAGAAGGAGCCGGGGTTCAAACCAACAACTGTGGGATTAGTGGATGACTGTTCTACGTCCTGCGCCACAGTCACCCTTAAGAGTTAGGATTAGGGTCAGCATTTGCTGGCATTTGACTGAATGTCCAGATTAACAGTCAATGATGATGTCACACCTATTTTCCAGTAGACCATGTATAACATTGCGCCAGAGTCATCATAACAAAAACATCTGTAGCAAGGTTAGCAAATGGAGGCAGTAACACAAGTCCCAAGATAATTGGACTTTTGCAAAAATATCACAGTATTTTAAAATATTTTTAATATTAATTATCCATCCATTATCTTAACTGCTTATCCTGTTCAGTGTTGCAGTGGGCTGTAGCCTGTCCCATCTATCACTGGTTGAGGGGCGAGGTACACCCTGAACAGGGTGTCCATCTCAGGGCCAACACACAAGACAGACCACAATTCACACTCAGACCTACAGGCATTTTAGAGTCACCAATTAACCAAAGCCTACACAAGCATGGGAGAACACGCAAACTCCACACAGAAAGGCTGGAGCTAGTCAGTGGATTCAAAGTGGGGCCTTCTAGGTTTGAGGGAACAGTGCTAACCAGTCCACCACTGGGCTGCCTGCTGTAATTATATTTAGACAATAGAAAAACAAGCACACACCAGCCTAATGAGATACCATTACCTCAAAATCTTCACTGCCCCCATAACCCTGTCTGGTCATCATTATCCTGCTCGACACAGTGAATGAGGGAAGAAAACATGACTGTTACATTGACAAGTCCATAAAGTGCTTGTAAAACAAACTCTTGTAAAAAGCTTAACAAGACCTTTACAAGACTTTCCCAGCTCTGGCAAATGGCCCCTTGCAGTATGAATCCTAACCTCAAGAGCCAGGTTCAATTTGGATCTAACGTTTGAGATATCTAGTAAACAAAAGAACACCAGAAAAGTCTTACCAGCAGAGAGGAACTCAATCATTTGTCAGATTATGACAAAAATGGAAATATTTGCTAGTAATGTCAACCATGCAACATATTTACTGTACTGTTTAAATGAGTAAATGCAACAAAAACACTACACAAAAGAGCCTGTGTAGCTTTTAGCAGGCCTGTCTATCAGAGATGCCCGATTTGTCTTCACTGATGTGTCCATTTAAATAATCACACAAGTAACATTAGAAAATGAGTGCAAAATCATAAATACAGTGATTCCCAAGAATACAAGAGGGGGTCACTACATGGTTAGATAAATTTGACAATGACGTGAATCAAATACTTTTGGCTTCACAGTCACTAGATCTCAACCAAACTGAATACTTATATGTCTCTTGTTAGGCTTTGCTCTAATGTCTTCCAATAAATTATCCTGACTTAGCACAGATGTGTCTCTTTCTGCAGGAACCACAATGACCGTTTTTAGTCCAAGCAGTCACACTCAGACATTCTGAGAAGCATGTGTCTGTGTGTTAGAAAACCAGGAGGCCAGATACTGGAAATGTTTTTTCTTTGTGTCTGTCATCAGCACAAACCACCGTTGATTACATCAGTTTTCCCTTATCCACAGAGATGAGAACACACCTGGATCACAAGAACCTGGTTATCCTCACTACACTTAAGAGGGAGGAAGGAAAGAAAAATAAAAGACAAAGGCAGTGAAGTGATGATAATGGTTATAGACACTAGTGGTTTTTATAGCTAGGCAGTTATTCAAATTAGCAACTATCCGTAAAACCAGGCAGACACTGTGTTACTTTTATCAATCATCTTAACTCACTCATGTTTTATTTGGCTTTCTCACTCAGCCAAAACCTCTGAATTCACTGCCTAAACTGTACAGGAGCTTGGTGCCTTTGGTCGGAATTATGTGGCAACAATTCCTGTAAAAATGTATTTATTTATAAATAAACAACTTGGTGAAATATATTAACTTTGTCATGCGTCATAACTCTTAGGTCAAAATCATGTGTACAAATCGAAAGGCAGCTGGCTGAATCTTGCCTTAGTAATATTCAGTAAGCAATGTACATATTTTCTGATGCTGCCAGTTTGTTTCCTATTGATGTCTGCAGACTGTTTTGATGTACTACATGTTTTCCTTGTTCCAGCCTAATTATCTAATCCACTGTGCAGCAGATTTGAAGTAAACAACTTTTCCAAATTTCTGTTACCAATATGAATCCAATACTAATGCATGAGCTGGCTGCGCCCATATCTGTTTTATTTCAGTGTGGAGACGTACAATCTCTTGGGTATGCACTGTGGGCTGAAATGATCAAAGAGGGCCAATCCATTGCACGATGTTCATCCTAGCTGCCTTTACACTGTTCATTGTTCCCTTGCTTGTCTGTGAGCATTTGGAGTACTGTCTACATTTACAGTTACAGACAGTACCATTTTATAGTATTAGGTAACTGCAAAACAAATACATTTTGCATGAATAAAGTAATGGCTAGAAATAATGTATATAATTAATAAATAAATAAAGTAGTTGCAAAACACTTATGTGATCACCTTTACAGGAATAATATGTATGAAGACTTTCAGTCAGGATTTAGAGTTCATCATAGTACAGAAACAGCACTGGTAAAAGTCACCAACTATCTTCTCATGGCCTCAGATAATGGACTCATCTCTATACTTGTTCTGTTAGATCTTAGTGCTGCATTTGATACCATTGAAGCTCTGAACGGTCAGGCTCCATCATATATAGAAGACCTCTTTTTCTTTTCTCTCTTCACTTTCCACTCACCACAACTGGTCAAGGCAGACGGCCGTCCACCCTGAGCCTGGTTCTGCTGGATGTTTCGTCCGTTAAAGGGAGTTTTTCCTCTCCACTGTTACCAAGGGCTTGCTCAAGGGGGAATTGTTGGGTTCTCCCTATACCTCTTTATAGTCTTGACTTTGTTCTGTAAAGTCCCTAGATGACTTTGTTGTGAATTGGCACTATATAAATAAAGTTGAATTGAATTGAAAAAAATCATGTGTTTATTTGCCTTGTCATAATTATTGTGTCTTTGAATTTTTTACTTTACATCCAAATGCTACATATAGCTGTTAGAACAAGTCAATAATAATCAAGAATATGCAAAAAATCTTCTTTAATCTTGAAAGTCTAGTTTTCTCTAAACAAATGAAGAAATCTGGCATTCAAATAAGATAAATCTAGTTCCAATATCAAAACAATCTAAGTTTAAGGAAACTAATTTCTACTCTAACTGCTGTGGAACATTGTAGGTTTCTTAAGCTTAATATTCCAAAGAAAAAGAAATTCATTAGATGGGGATTTTATTACACTGTGGTTTAGGTTTGCTCATGACTTTGACATTGGTCCAATTCAGCTAAGCCTGTATCACTAATTATCCCCTTAGTCCTAAAAGACTGATTTGTCTAATAGACAGACATCTGGCCAACAAACCTGCACACTCAAAGAACAGGCTCACTCTTTTACACACAAGGCACAAAAAACAGGGTAAATGTGTCTGCTTGAGGGAACAGTTTGGATAAGTGTGGCAAGATGGGACACAGGCAGTGAAAACATCAAGAAATCCAGGCAGTGGTATAACTAAATCTTGCAGGAATGACAAAACATTCAGCAGTCAGGGCTAAAAGGTGCAGGTGACACACCAGTTTGAGTGTAGACTTCAAAACAAATCCGTCACATTAACACAAACAAAAGCTTAACAGGTTGAAGGGGTCCCGGCAGAGGGCGACCGATAGACAGATTGCGAGGGCATGGTTCACCCATATGGAGGGTAAAGAAAATAAAATGATTTGAACAATTTGCCTCTGGCTCTCCTATGTATTGTAGGAGCTGCTTAAGTCCCCCATAGGTCCTCCGTTAGACAAGTTCAACAAAATGAATAAAGATAAGAATCTTTACTACTTTTACAGATTTACACTTTAAAAGAAATTTTCATTATTCTGAAGACAAAATTAGAATCAGGTTTTTCACTCAATATTACAATATAGTATTAGAGTATTCTCCCTGAAAGTCTAAGGGGGCCTGGTGGCTCAGTGGTAGTGGGTTGAGATGCACAAGGCATTAAATCTCACCCCACCAGGTGTTGGCCCACCCAGCCTCCCCTGGCCACCTTTGTGCCGGTCCCGAGAACTGCATGACTTTCAGCTGCCACTTTACTGACATTTGACTGACATTTTATTGGCATTTGTTTGTTACAGTCTTTGTCTTTAAATATGTCCATTCAACCCACCCAATATGGTTGTAAACAGGTAAAAATGCGAACCAACAAACTAAAAGAACATACAGGTGGTACCTACCTTCAAAACCAGGAGTATTGTGGCACCATTACCACTTTTATTCAACACCACTGGGAAGTTGATTACATTTGCAAGCTGCAAAAAAACAAAAAATGCTGCAGGAAGATAGACAGAATTGTGTCAACACTCCAGTGGAATCAATGTCCCAAACTGAATAATATGGGACAAAAATGCAACTTATGATATAGCTAATTCCACATAAATGTGCATCTATATAGTGTCAGTGGGCTCTTTGCAGTGGCTGAGCAATAGGAGACACATTGAGAAATGACAGTACAAAGCAGTCAATGGCTTAACCCTGTAAATGTTACAGTTTTTTTTAAATTCCCTTCCTTTTATCCATCACTAACGCCAAACATCTGAAGAGCTTTATGTGAACACAATCAACCCACCCTATCTGCCATCTGTTTCCAGTTTGTTTGAGAAGAAAACAGACGAAGAAGGAGGTTCTGATTCCACATGAGGTTTTTACCTAGCGCTCTTCAACCACATTTGTTCACATAACGATAACCACAAAATGTGACCTAGTTTACACCCAGAATCAGACCGATGATCCAGTATGAATACTGTAGAGAATGTTACACGACAACATATGACCTTCTGCCTGGCTAGGTAATGGGCTCCAGATCAAGGCTAAGCACTAAGGTTCAAAATTATGTCTGATTATATGTCTGGCATTATATTGGCAATGACATCATGGGCTCAACCTACTGGAAGAGCATTCCCGATGGCTGGTCCTGTGCCTTTGATCTGGTTTGTCTCGAGGACTTGGTAAGGTGATGTATGTGTTGCAGAGCATACTTAAATGACCTGGAATGATTCTCCATGGGAAAGAAGACAGACAGAGTGAGAACGAAGAAAAAAACATTTATGTGCATGCCAGACGTTTACACTCTACACTTGAACCAAACTGTTATTTCCTGATCCGATTATCGAATTTGTGGGTACAGAAACACTTTGTTGATCTAAATTCAGTGCATCAATTTTATGGTTATCAAGCTAGTAGTTCTGGAGATATATTTTGAAATGTTACAGGGTCAGACACTGCTGCAAGCATAGAAACAGATTTAAACAAAGTTAATTAATCTAAAGTAATCTTTCAAAGTATATATGATTTAAAATGTTTTTTGTTTTTTAAAAAAAAGCTTTAACGGTGATGTCCATGAAATGACGCCTTCCCAAATGTGTACAATTGAGACACATGAAAAGATTATCAGGGCCTCTAAATGACACCATCATACTGAACAGCAAGGTTAGTCAGGAACTTCCAGAGAGCGTGTTAGTGTCTGGGTAACTGTTAGGCTGAACTTGAGTGGCACGGAGACACTCAGACAAAGGCAGTCCTCCTTTAGACATGAAAATTCTTTACAACAGCTGTTCTGCATACTGTGCTCCAGCGATATCTATCTCATAGGGTCAGAGATTATAGTAAGCTATTCCAAACATATGGGAGTCACATATCACAGCTAAATATGGCTGAGCAGAAGGATGGGTGGATGCATGGATGAATGATGGAGTCAAAACAAATGCTTGATGCTACTATCAAGAAGTACAGTGCTATGGACTAGGAACTGGACCCAAAATCATTGGTTGACAGCTTCCTGTACAGAGAACTGCATGTAGCACACGTTTCCCACACGTAGTATGAAAAACTAATTTTTAATTCATTGGATTTAGCTACGGGGGATCACCAGAACTAATAAACCTACCCCAGACCAACATCTGGCCATTTATTAGACACTTTTACTCTTTGTGGTAAAAAGGTAAGTCAAATCAAGAGAATTTGTCCTTCAGAAAGCATGAATGTCCCAGCAAATTTCAAGGAAATTGACAAATGAGATTAACAAATATCTGGCAAATAAAGCTGATAGTAGCAGTGGAGGAAAACATGACCTGCCCAAAATGAAAATTGTTAATTCCCAAGTTCGGATTTTTTCCCCCCTGTTTTTGATTTTTATGGCTTTAGTACGAGTACAAATTGCTGTGGTGCTGCAAGAAGGTTACAAACTTCAAATGAATTTATTGATAATTAAACATTTTCTTGTAAATACAAGTGAATACATTTCCCAGATGGTGACACAAGAGAGAAGAGCTTTTCCTCTCTACAGCATGAACACGCTCAGAAAATATGACAGCAATGTGCGAACATATTGAGACTGAGGTCTAACAGTGGCAGTGACTGTTGACCACAAATGTCCAGTTTTATTGAAATCTACATCCCCCACATATAACAAAATCTACACGTGTATGCCACACATATGTTGGGGGAAAACCAGACAAAGATTAAAAGACTTTAGCATTATCTATTGAACTATGTAATGAATGCCACACTCAACGCACAAAGACATAGACTTCAAAGTCCAATCAGACGTGGCTTGACAATGATACCTTTGTGGAACAGATAAATCACCTGTGGAGGTTTTTTTTAAGTAACTGCGTAAATGAATGCAATTCATCAAAACTGAGGGAAGGAATGCAATGTGATTCATTGGAGTCATAGAGGGTTCAAATATGAAAGTGAGTGACTCTTGCAAAACAGATCATTGTGGCTACCTACCATAGTGGATTCTACCATTTCCTCTGATTTTACAATGTACATTAGCAGAATGTTTGAGGATGGGTTTTTTCCAGTTCAACTTGAATGGATTCATTATGCCAATGTGGAAACACATGGTGAAACTCCACACATTAAACAGGCCTCTAAATATGCAGCTTTAAAAACCTACTGAGCAACTGTCGTTGACTCACTAAGAAGCTGACATGCACACAGCCCTAAACGACAATGTATTCTGCAGCTCTTGGGTAAATATTTGTTGCAGTCAATGTCAATGAAGGTCTACAGACCAAAAACTGACACTTACTGTGCTGTGCCATCTCGTTTTCAGGTGTTTACTCATTTGATCTGAAGGATTCACAAACTCTCATTTGACCTCTGTTACTGTTGGATAAACACTAGAAGTAGTATAACCATCAGCAGTATAACCATCAGCCTATTTCACGATACCCATTTAACTTTTACACAAGGCTTTCAAACTATGGCACCTACAGTAACTCTAAAAACACGCAATGAAAACACTCAACAAGCTGGATTCAGTCGACATGCTGAAGGATTTGTCTGTCACCTGAGTGGTCTAATCCAAACTCTCAGCTGGTTCACTGCTCTCAATCATCTCTGTTTGGGTCTCCTGCTTGGCTAGAACATACAGATGCTAGCAATAAGGCAATCAGATAAAACATAATCTAGGGAAAAAACAATATGTGATGCTTTGGAATCCAGACATGACAACTAAGGCACTTAGCGAAGCTGTAATCTAATCTTTGTAAAACAAGTTAAAAAGGGCTCAGATACACAATGTATCCCTTTAGAATGTGTTCCACTATCGCTGCAGTAACAGGCCCGATAAAAACAAAGACGATCCAGACACTAAAAGCACTGATGAGACAACAGAGTTGGCTGTGGGAGATGATGTTGTGATTAACGAAATCTGCTTGGCACCATAAAAACATTCCATGTGACTTTTGGCTTGACTTGCCACATTTTTTATGCAAACTAGAGACATTTTGTTCGCATGATGTATCGAGCAAGTCCAAGCACATCTTTTACCCATGTAAGAGGAGACATATCAATCAGATGTGTTCTATAGATGTCTGGACCAGTCATCTACACAATGATTTATTGCTACTTGCATAAGTTTTTTTTTAACTCCAACTAAAAGCTAATTAAAATATTGAGAGGGAAGAAGGCAGCAATAACATAATATAATATAGGCTGTCAAAAAAGCATTTTACAGCATGAGCAGTCCAATAATAAGAAACCTCTGATTTTGGTTTCAGAGGCTTCAAATTTCTACGACTTGTAGACAA
Source organism: Channa argus (assembly GCF_033026475.1). NCBI lineage: Eukaryota > Metazoa > Chordata > Actinopteri > Anabantiformes > Channidae > Channa > Channa argus. The sequence continues at coordinate 17,889,038 of NC_090214.1, forward strand.
TATTTAAATGTCGGCAGGCTGGTAGTCTGAATTACACATGTGCTCTGAAAGCAATTCTTAATTAATGTTCGTCTTTGAGAGGCTGCTATAGCAATAGAAAAGAGCTATTAAATGTAATTGGCCCTTAGTGAAAATAGCTGTAGACTTATTGTTTCAACGTGGTCTGAATTCAGCCTGCCAAACAAAGTTGTTCACTCAGACTCCAACAAGTGTCTGACACTCACACAGGAAAGTGTGAAGAGCTGGACTGATAGTGATATGGCTGAGTATCAGAGGAGCAGCTGAGGAGGCTTTTCATCTGGATCCAAACAGTACTGAACAAATGATGTAATAAGCTCCAGCTGATTAAATCTGACTACACATGTGCCTGTTCTCATAACTGGTTTTTAAAAGCCCCTCACGGCTTTACTGTACTGTAGTGTGGCTGTTAATGAAACTGCAAACTTACAGTAGAATGAATTTTATACAAATGCTACAAACCTGTATTTTTCCACAATTATATACTGTATATTAAAGATATTTCTAGAATATTACCTTGAAAGTACTAGTAGCTAGTGTACTGCAAATCCCTCAGCTTCAAAGCAACTAGCACAAAGTTTTTGATGCTAACTTGTCAGGGTAGCTAATGAGGACAACAGCAGCTCAATTTAGTTTTTTTTTATTTTTTATTTTTAGTATTTCATCTCAGTACGTGTGAGAGAAAATTTTGAAGATTATTCTTTAACTAGTTTACGCAAATGTATCCAATTATTCCAATTAGTAGCTCAATTTCCCCTTTGACGCCTTCAGTAGGAATATTAGCAGACACGTTACAGTCTGACACACTTTTCCTAGTAGAAACTTTTTACAATGCAGTGATATTTTGTACCATAACTGTTAAGGGGCTCTGCAGGTGTTCTTACATGTTTGCAGCATCCCGGAGCCGGACTCGCCTCCAAGTTCCAGCGGCGCATCGCCAGGTGAGGCGGTGCTCGACGTCATGAGCCAGAAAAGGCAAAATGTCGGCTGCAACAAGCAGAAGAACATCGTCCCGGTTTCCTCACCTTGTCAATTAGAGAGTTCGCCACAGGCAATTAAGACAAGTGCCAGACTGCTCTCTGGATATGAAACCAGTTCCAGTTTAGCAAAAGGTAAACTGAGGACCATTTCTGAACACCAATTGTTTTTAAAGTTAAAGTTCAGTCGTTTTAACAGGAGTGGGACACAGAATGACTGACTTCTCATCCTCTGCACCTCTCCTCCTCCTCCTTCACCTCCGTCTTCTCCTGAACCAGCTGCTGCAGCCGCTCTCTTCTCTCAGCCATCACGTCACTGTGGCGCCAAATGAGCGAACGCAGACCCCGCCCATTGCTTTTGATGTGGGCCAATGACAATCCTGCACGGTCTCCGCCTATTCATGTTTGTGCACAGCCTGTCTGCTAATGTCAGTTTTCACAGTCAGCTTTAATATAAAAAGATGGATACGTTTTGGACATGTTATAGTTGGATGGCCAAATATGGAGTCACAAAGTCTTCTAATGAGCTGTCAGACATACATTTCATGTTTGCAAGCCCACAGTCTTACACTGTACTTTCTACGACATTTTGGACCAGTAACTTTATCCTGCTGTACTTAAACTATTTCAGCCATTTAACAGCCTACTACACTTTCTTTAAACTTGCAACAACCGCATTTTTGCTTGAATGCATCAGAAACGAAGTGTACAAATATCGTGGTTTATGTGCATGCTACAGATACTGAGAATTAGCATTTTAGTAAGTTAATATTCAATGAAATTCAGTTTCCTTTTATCCTTGTTTTGATCTCTACAAACCTGTAAGAAAAATGACATTTCTCAGATACTAATTGCTCCACCTTAGCCTGTTGCTAAGTTGGTACATCTGTGATTTGTTGTTAGACACGTACATAGGCCTTGTAGCTTTTTACTAAAAACAGCTGACAGAATTGATAATTGCAATGGCCATGTTCTGCTTTTAAATATAAAACATAATGTTTTAGTTCTCTCAAGTTATTTATGACAGCAAAAAGCTACAGAATGACAAGATTCAAAACTAAATATGGACAATCACATTTAATACTGCATTCAGATTCAGATAAAATCCCAAACCAACATTTTAATGCAAATATTCAGGAATCTGCATAATGTAATTTCATAACTCTTTATTCAAGGACTTATATTCATACAAAATCTATAGGTACGGTCGAATTGACTGTGGGTGACACAGTCAAATCACAGATCAGGCAGCAAAGGACTGAGCCGCTCTAGAATGTCTTCTCTGAGAAAAGCCTCCACTTTGGTGGTTCTGACATTAAGTAATAACCAAGCTTGGGTATTTTCCCCTTACCTGAAACACATACATTGTGTATTTAGATAATCAGAATTACAACCAGGAAACAAACTGCACAAATCGTAGACATAATGAAGTCAAACAATGCCTTTTTTTTTTTCCACATGCACATTTTCTTTTCAGAACATGCAAACAGGAAATGTCCCGAAGGGGGCAGCCAATGCATAAAAGTGTGAGAGGAAATCTTGGCACCTAATAATGTGGGGTTTACTGGATGTGTTAAACAGTTGGATCGGATTGAAATCCACCGTAGAGAGTAATCTCATATTGAAATCTGTTTCAATATAGCAACTTACAGATATGCTTAAAGACAATAAGATGAGAGGAAATCTACATATAGAAAGAAGGGAGGGACATCTACAGGTAAACCTTCATGGTTTAAAGTTTAAAATATCTATATTTAGATGATTTATCAAATAGACTGCACAAATGTGACATTACAGGACATAAATTAAAAAACAAAGGAATATTCAGACTTGGATCAAATAATATATGCAAATAACTGACATGTTCTTTAACTTGTTTAGAGAAGACCCCTTTGAGACATAAAAAGTTACGTTACATTTTCAGTAGCAACAAGCTGGCTTGAGACTGACAAGTATATGAAAGATGTTTTTATTTCATATGCGATTCACTGAAAAAACTAAACTTGCACTGGGCTTTATCATGCAGCTATTTCAATGTGTTGCATTGAAACTAGGTGAAAATATAACTTCATGTTTCCGACCTGGGCACACCAGTAGGGTTGAGCTGCTGCTGGGGGTCTTACTTTTAGCCCTGAACACTAGAATTGATGCAAAAATGCTTCAAAATCCGTTAATGAAACTGCAAACTTACAGTAGAAAGAATTTTATACACATTCTACAAACGTCTATTTTCCGCAATTGTATGCTGCATATTAAAGATATTTCTAGAATATTACCTTGAAAGTACTAGTACTAGTAGCAGAATAATGGCACTTTGCAATATGGTCTCTTTCTCTAAACAAGTTTAAAAAACACGGACAATTCTTTATAAATAGAACTCGACCGAAGTCTGGAGAGAACACAGTTTTTCATATTTGAGTGGTTCTGTTCCAGACATCATGCACTATCTTGTTGACTTCGAAAATGCCCTTAGATTCACATATAGTATACTGTATCAGCTATGATACCATTTGTGCCTCTGTGTGTTTTCAGGTTACTGTACATCATATAATAAATTTACAACTTACAACTCCTTACACTCATAAATGTAAAATTTGGTCACAGTCACACTAAAGCCTGAACCTGGAGATTCCAGAGGGTAAAGCTACAGGGCAGGTGAAGTGTCGTCTTGTTGCATAGCCCTACTTTAATTCAACAGTCAGCAGCAACAACACAACTCTATATTGTACCTGTGAGTACGCCCACAGGGAACCTCGCCTACAAACCCTCACAATATACTGCTCTCCGAGGAAAGATGGGAGACGGAAGGAAACCCATGACATTTGGGCAAATATGGCAGTAATTAGATATATACTATATGCTTGCTGAGGCAAATGTTTCAGAACATAATAAATATTTATGATAAGAAATTCAAAAAATGGCACTTTTCCCCATACAGAAACCATTTTGTACATAAGGGACTGGCAGTATATTTGAAAGAGAAAGGCAAATGCTTGCCACACTTCCTTAAGAAAAAGTACAGACACTATTTATGACAAGTTCAAGACCTGGGCATGCACTATGTTGCTTAACGTGGATCTGTAATTACTCACCACAGGATTCAGTACAAAAAGTCTCTGTTTCCCCCCCCCCCCCACTCTATACCAGATTCAAACCAGAGCTTTGTTCGCTCAGCTGTGTACATACTTACAACAACTCAAGTCCATCTCACCCGAGACCAGGCTGCATATCAATACATCACGGAAAATGAGGCACTTAGTTTTCAGCCACAAAACGTCAGAATAAACTTGATCTAGTTCCTGTGTGCACTCAAAAAAATTACATCTAGTACAATTTACAAAAAAACAATCATGGAAAATCATATTTGAACCCACCTGCTGTTTGATTTTCTCTCACTCTACTCATCGTGTCTGTTAGTTTTCATTTCGCGGCAGGAGTTTAGGTCCTATATAATTATCCTAATGTGGGTTTCCATCAGAAGCAACAAATGACAGAAAGAAACTACGAAAAATAATTCATAGCTCATAGCATCAATATGATCAAATTGTTTTCTCTCACCTACGTGACAAACATAAACAAAACAAACAATAATACACTGCTGTGAGCAGCCAAATGAATAGAGACAAATTAGCCATTCTATGTAGTCTGATTCACAAAAATGAGTTGTTTTGGCTTTTCATTTTCTGCCCCTACAATGGTTTTACTGGCCAAGGCGAAATACCTAAGGGTCTTTACATGTGCTATAATTTCAGTGCAAGTAAAGGGGGTAGAAAAAGGTATCAGTGTCTTATTACCCTCAAAGAGTTGTTGTATAAAAAAGGAGTGTAACACTACAAAGCTGGAATGATTTCTGATCCCCTTTTACAGCACTGTTCTACTGCCTTAATCCACTGGCTTCATATCAATCATGACACAACATTGATAAGCTGCCCCGTCCATCTTTCAGGCTTCTCTGCCATGTTAGCACCAGTCTTCTTCCTCCCTCTCCCTGAGACCTCCTGTCCCTCTGGTCCCAGGTGCAGACGCAGAGTTGACCCCGAGGGTGAAGTGGTACCCGTTAGGCATCACCCCCGCCCGACCCTGAGTGGCAGGTGCTGTGACAGGCACAGTAGCAGTTCCGTGTGAAGCTGAGGCTGTAGTGGACGCAGCAGTTCTGGCAGACCGCCCCCCTCCGTGGCTGCTCTGACCATCCTGGAGGTTCTCTCTCTCTTCAAAGAAGGCCTGTTGAGAGGGGTCCTGCGGCTGCTGTTTTAAGTTAAGATCCAAACCAATGCGGGTGACGGGAATTGGGGATTCCTCATGTGCCCCGAGTAAGCGATCATGCTCTGAAAGGCCACAGCTGAAGCGAGTCTGGTGCACGAAGCTGGCACTAGATGGAAGAGGCGAGGAGTTGGCAGTCTTGTAGGTCACAGCAGGACGAGGGGTGAGAGGAGTCTGTGGGAGTTGCCTGCGACCACGGCCCAACGTGCTCGAACCAGAGGGGTGTGTTGCAGGGCCAGTTTTAACCACAGTGCTACCATGCTGAGGAAATAAAATATACAGGTATCTAAATTATATGAAGTCTTGGCAGGTTATTCAACAAAAAGTCAAATCTAAAATGTTTATTGAACATGACAGAAATCGATTTCAGTTTGTGTCAGTACACTTCTTTCCACAACCAGGCAGAAGTGAAACAGTATAACATTAATATAAAACAATACACACAACAACAAGAAACATATTCAATAAAGAACACAGGGATATTCAATCAAAAATAGATATGAAGTATATGTAGTAAAATTCAAGATAAAATTGAAGAATAGCAATTGAAGAATGGCACAGGATAGAAGTACAACCCTTACTGGATCCACAGTGGAATAGAGTGTACATGGATATAATATAATATCTGCTGTCCGGTGTTTGTTCTTTAGAGCTAGTGACTTTCTAATGTTGAGTCCTTAGCAACAAACATTTGGTTTCTTTCCTTTTGATGCTCTGCTTGGCCTGTGCTGAAGCCATGTTTATGTCCTTGCTTTTCTTGGGGGCTTTTTGCTCTCAGTCTGGTGTTCAGCAGTGAATTGAGACCTCGCAATTGGCCTCACCAATCAAGACCTCCCCACTACTAAAGTCTTAACACTCTTTGGTCTTAACACTGAAGGCTGTGGTCAAAAAAGGTGACATCCTTAAAAAAAATTATTTATATTTCAAATCCAGGAAGCTTCTTCTATCCAGGAAGCTAATACTATGCTATGTTGCAGCTAAATAACTATGCTGGTGGTTCACCTGTTTGAACAAGCCAGTCTGCTGTCCCTCTCCTGGAGATGTGGATCGACTGGGACCAGCGGACTTGGTGTGGCACTGCTCCCTGCAGCCGTAGCGCTCGCAGGAGTAGTAGCGCTGCTTCTCTCCTGCTGAGGAGTGGTGCCTCCTCTCATGGGGCCGGCCGCGGTCCCGCTCCCTCGCTCGTTCTCTGGACAAACCTTCAGCTGCAGTGTCAGTGAACGAACCTGGGGGATGGTGGCATAAAATGAATTGAGAGAGAGCAAATGACAAATGTATTGTTTAGTTGTAGCTAACAAAGAACATTTGTAATAATGGAAATTTGTAAATTGTCAAAAATGTAACAATGAATGTTAATGAAGATGAAGCATCACCTTCATAGGTTGCATAACATCTATCAGTAAACAAGGCAACAGATCTTCAAAAGCTTGCAACCATGCAGTATAATCACCTACTCTCAAATGGAAAAGGAAACAGTTCTGCAATATGGTCGGGAAAGATGTTGATAAAGATGAGATTATTGTGTTGTCATTGTAAAATAAAGTTCCCTTAAAGCAACATTCAAGAAATGGTTCCCTTAAGAACATTTAGGAAACTCCCTTTATTCACTTCTTCCTGAAATACATAAAGCTGTTTCCCCCACTTGATGTATGCTAAGCCAAACGTCTCCAAGCAGTAAATATGTTCATTTACTTCTTAACACAAATCTGAGGATTCACTTATTTGCTTGTTACCCAAGTGAAGAAACTGAGACGCCAAACAAACCAATGAAACACAAAGGTTCAGACAACAATACAGATAAGCGTGTATGTTTTGCACTCACGTTTTTCTCAAACTGAGTAAACTTAAGTTTTGGTGTGTTCTCACCACACTGAACCTAATTCAGAGGTCAAATCGAAGCCAAACGTCACTTCACGCTGTGTCTTAATCCAGCACACTCATCATCTTATTGTGTAAATCCAAACCTGTTCTCCCCATTTCAGCTAATTTATAGGATTTTATTATTTTTAAGACTTTTGAATCTATGATACATACAGTTACACCATGTCATAGTATTTCATTACATCTCTAATTAAAGTCCAATTACTGACTAACTGTTTATGTGAACACTATGTATGTGCTTCTTTCATGATTTTGCGTGTGTGCCATAGAGCACTGTGGAGGTATTACTTTCCTCAGTGCTGGAATACTTTCAGTTCTTAGATTAAAACAGTGATGACAGAAACACAGAACCCTATTCATCATTCAGATGCATCCGATCTGCCTTGAGAATGAGTAGCTTTAAAGAACTACTCCTGTCTCGCTCAGTTCCACTCAGTTGAATAGATGTAGAGAAAGCTGCTCAATGTTCTGCTATCTCACCAAAAGATATCCATAAATTCCTGTGCTAGACCTGTCCACAAGGGCCTTTCATCTCAGCAATGAAGTCAAGCCGCTGCACTAACCCAAAAAAAACCCAAAAAAACACCCTGCCATCAGCTCCGAGGTCATAATTGCTCTAGCAGACGTTAAATGATGACAGACCAACTCTGATGCCTGCCTATATAGCAAAAAAAAAAAAAACACTAGCATTTTACTAGCATTTCAATTTGTTTCGTTCTAATCATGATAAAAATCACTGTGCAAATATTTAGAATTTTTGAAAAATAGGCAATATATCACATCTCTGCCTTTGTTTTCTGCTAGACTTTTATTATTGTTACTTCTTCTACAATGTGATTGTTTTCTCAGGTACAGTATCTCAGCATTCCTGAATGCATCAACATGGATATGTGTTTCTGATGCCTTCTGCTGTGAACTGGTTAACTCATTTTTATCAGGCAATCTGTGCTGATGATGCAATCACTTTTGTACAAGACATGTTGCAGCATTTTAAAATGTGTGGCTGAAAACAATATTCTCCCAAAATGCTCTGAGTCGTCATTGCATGGACAGGTCTAAGTGCACAATTATGGTGATTCAGAGCACTTTTATTAGATTGCAATTACACGTTGATACTTTAAACAACAAAAAAATATAAACCAATCAGCCACAGCTTTAATATTTGGTGAATGCCACTCTGAGCGGTCAGCAGCTACATAGCCCCTTACACAGCAAAATGTGATAAACTGTGTGCAGAGGTGGTAAAAGTACACAAAGGCAATACTTAAGTTAAAATACATGTATTGGCCTGAAAATAATTCACGTATTTTACTCAAGTAAAAGTATTAAGCAGATTATCTACAGTTTACAAGTACAAAGTTAAAACAATTTGTTTCATCCAATACAGAATATGGTCATTGTATCAGTAATTAATAAAAATAAGGTCCAAAGATCACTGTTGATAAGGGTGGAGCTGATGAACCACTTTATATGCTGACAGGTGGTTAATCCATAATGATACATCAGAATTTATTAATTCATAGTATTTGTTTAAAGCCAGAAAATATATAATAATAAAACCTTCAGGTGGTATTAATGTTGTGGCTAATCGGTGTATGTAGCACTTACTGTAATGTTTAGAGTAAAGTGAATAAAAGTAAATATATTTTATATTGCAAATTTCTCGTTGGTAATGCATGAAACCAAACTGTTGGTTTCTTCTTTTGATTTGCTTTTTCAGACTGTTACTGCAGCCTCCAATAGTTGATAAGGGGGATTTCTCCGTGTAATCTTCTCTTCAGGCGGTGAAACACACATTTAATTGGGTGAAATTGGTGATTGACTTTGTGAGTCAAAAAAACGTGCGCTCTTTATAATCTGAGGGAGTCTTTTGTCGAGTCAGCAGTGTGTTTTAGACCATTGTCTCGGTGCATGAACCTCCCAATTAGTTTTGATGCATTTCTCTGTAAACTTGCAGACGAAATGTTGCTGGATTAATTCTGCTGCATCTTGGTCTCAGCAGTCAATAAAACTTTGTTCCAGATGTTTTGTGAATCATCTCTGGCTTTTCCTGGCTTTTCCACTCGTACTGCTGAAGAGGGGTTTGCATGTTGTGGTATGTTCTCTGTATTTGTGCTCATGTGTTTTCTTCACATGATGGACTGTAGAACCCTCACCTCTGCTCTGTGGGCGTCATTGGTGATATCAAAAGCTGTTGAAGGCTGAAATTCTGAAATCTCTACATCATATGATGTTACACTTTTACTGTACAGCATTAAACAAATGAATTGAACTTACTATGTTGAGGTCAGAGGGAACAAAGGGAGCAGAAAAAAACCCCAGCAAAGACGATTTTCTTCTAAGAGCTGTTAACTCTGCTAAAAATCCTTGGTTAAAGCGTGGCACAAACCCCTTCACCTTCAGTACATAACCTGATTGTGGAACTTTAATCCTGTAAAGAATTTCTGCAGCTATGTTAAGGCATCCAAGTAATCTACAGAAAAAGCCTTTTCTATCGCTGTCTTTCCATTGAACGTGAGCCAAGTTTCAATGTGGCTCAATGTACTATTTGAATTAATATCCATGAATTAATCTCTCAACAACAATGTCAACTTGTTGGACTTAAAATAATACAAATGTTAGTTACATTTTAATAGCATCAGTCCTTGAGGGTTTAAGATGTGAAACTATTTTTTTCTCACCAACAGTGCTGGATGGTTGCATTGTTGCAGTCCTATCCAGGGACTTCTGCTTCTTGTCCTTGTCTTTGTCCCGTCGTCGATGGCAGCGGTGGTGGTGGTGATGGTGGTGGGCTCTGTCCAGGCCCTGGACTTGCCCTGATTCTGTCGATGACTGCGCCAAGCTGGGGCGTTCCAGGTCATACTCCCTCAGCTCGACCTCCTGGTAGTGCTGTGGTGTCAGTGAGGAAGCTGAACGTCGCATAGGACTTAGATCTACAATGGGCTGAGTGAGGAAAGAGAAACGGGGAGAGGCGAGATGAGAAAGTAAAGTGGTAGTGGTGGTTTTATCTAAAGCACTTGTACTGGATCATCAAAAAATCCACGACATAAAAATAACACAACCTTCTTCTCCACGTACAGGATTTTGAGAAGAATGAACAGAAATCTGTGACAGAATCTGAATACTTACGGTTACAGGATGTACATCATTTGAAAGCTAGCAGGCATCTCTGCTAGTGAACAAAGAAGAGGTGGGGTGCTGTCTTTGACCTTTGGGGCATATTATTTTTCAACATTCCACTTCTACTCTTCACCTTTCTGGATTTAACTAGTACTTGCTAATCAGGACTACTTAAAAGAACTGCTGCAACATACTTATGTGACCACCAGAGGCAGCACCGAGATTACTGCTGCTGAAGAGAACTCTCATTTGCTTGTGTGTGTGTTTGCACCCTATATTATTTTACAAGCTCTGTTTAAAAGTACACCCATTTGAAATTAAGTCAACTTGAACTTTTTAGTATAAGTTGATCAGTTGATCGTCGGTTGATATTCTGGCTTCCTGCTGAATATACAGTATTCACTTTAAGCTCGGTTTTCTGGAAGTTACATGCCCCTGAGGAAAATACGGTATCGGCTGTAGGTCTTTAACTGGAAAGACTGCACTATGTTCACCAGCTAGTCATTGACTGTGTGTGTCAGTTGATGCTGAACATGTAGTGTACAGTACAGTTTGGTAATAAACAGCTGTCCACCTCAGCCAAACACTGTCATCAGGGCAGGGTGAGGGTTTCCGGCAGACACAATAACTCTAGGTAGTTACAGAGCTACATTTCTTTCAAGCTGTAATTTGATCCACTGTTATGCTGTATTGCCTACATACTATACATATATAGTGTATTTCTGTAAATCCTTCACTAAATAAATAAATAAATACATTGACTAATGCTTTGAGGACACCGACATCCACCCCACCTAATTCTTATCTTACTGACCAGTACAGCTACCAGGTAACAGACTGGTGTGACAGAGAACTGGAACAGCAGTTAAGCTACCACCCCACCTGCTGGTTACTCCATAGATGTGTAATGGTTTTAGATAATAGTTTTTGTAAATCTTTTACATCCAAATATAACCGTATTTGGCTGTGTTATTAATGCAACTAATCCAAGTGTCAAGGTTTGATTCCCACTGAGGTCCTAGGAATGTATTGTAGCTTGAAAGTTAATGAACCGTTTGAACCATGTTTTTCTATGTAGACATGGCGTAAAACATGATGGGATTTAAAAGACCTTCCTGCTGCTATTTTTCTGTGCACAGTTTGCATGTTCTGCCTGTGCGTGTACGGGTGTCCTCTGGGTACTCTGGTTTCTTCCCACAGGCCTAAGGCATGCGGCCTGTAGGTGTGAGTGTGGATGGTTGTCTGTCTGTGTATGTCCCTCTGTATGGACCCTGATGTTGGCCCAATAACAGCTGGGATAGGCTCCAGCTCCACGCGACCCTGAACAGGATAAGCATTTACAGATAAAGGATGGATGATCGGATTTTTAAGTCCTAAAACAAGACAGAATAAACCCAATTAAACAAATGAGACACAAATTGCACCTATTCATTTATTCATTGTGGAAAGTTATCCAACATAATATATTTGTGTGTGACAAATTAAATAACTGAGGTGACCCTCTTTTTCAGCAATTCCTTCAACTAAATGTTTTTGGTAGCTTTTTATCAGACATCCACATTGTTTTGGAGGGATTACAGCCAATCTCTTCTTACAAAACAGCTTGAACTCATCGGTTGGCTTTCTTGAATAAACTGCCAGCTTCAGGTCCCTCTACTGCATTTCTCAAGGATAAGGTCAGAACTTTAGGTCAGCTATTGCAAAACATTACATTTATTCTGCTTTGACCATTATTTGGTGGAACAGCATGTGTTTAAGGTTGTTGTCCTGCAGCATGATCCACTTTCTGTTGAGACTCAGACATGGATACCATGACATTTTACAGTTCAGAGCTCCATAACAGATGCTGTAATTTCCTCTTCAAATGAATTGATAAACCTAGACATTTACATGCTTTTGCCACATACAAATGTGTAAGATTGGATTATTTTCCACAAAAAATAAATGATGTATAATTTGTTTAATTTGGGTGAACAGCAGTGTACAGTGCATTAATCTGCACTTGTTTTAGGGCTCTGATTTCTGATCATGTTTAAGCTCATATTTATGTAGATATAGAGGAAATTCTAAAGGATTCAATAACTTTCAAGCATCATTAATGTGTTTGGACATACACGAGATTAGCCACTTATTTCTTCACCAGCTCTTTTATGGGCAGATTTGGAGTGGTTGTGCTGTTCCTTGTGTTCCTACCTCACAGTCAAGCCCATAGCTACAGTCAAATGACAGTATCACAACACTGAAACAATATTAATTAACAAAAGTAGATGTATTTTTTATGCAGTCTTAAAATCTTACCTTTGAGAACTAATAGAACAAGAGACTACAAAACTCAAAAATTCCCTCTATTTTTCCACATCACTGAAAAACTCTTGAAAGAAGGAGCAGAGGCTCAGAGATACAACAGGCTTGTTAGATTTGCTTTTGTATTTGACATGTGAAAGATAAGATTTTAAGACTGAAAGTAACATTAAATTACATACAGTTGGTTGAAAGAAAAGTTATTTCAAAGCAGGAAAGTGGCACCACATTCCTGCCTTGTTTCACAATCACACACTAACTCACAATAAAACTACACACTACATCAAAAACACACACATACACACATCTGCATTTTACAGTACCTAATTGTAGTACAGTACTGCTGTACCTTATGGCAGAAAAACGGGGCAGAGTGCTTTCACTTAACCCTGGATATACATTCAAATACTCTTTCAGGGATGGAGTTGTATCATGAGGACACTGTAAATTTGTTATGTGTCTATCAGCAGCTAAATGCTATGACTAGTGTATAATGCATAATGTTTGCTGGAGGGTCACTTTGTCCAGAGTGGTGGCAGTGTGTGAAGTCTACACTGAGATGAGAGGAACACATGGAGGCTAACACAGACATAAGAGAAGAAGAAGAAGAAGAAGAGGATGAGAGGAAGAGGAACAGAAAGAAAGAGAGGTGGTACAACAGGTGGTACATACTGCCAGGTGGGTCCCAGGGGTGTGGCGAGGGTGGCTCCGCTATCAGACAGCACACACAAGAGGGAGGTGGGCAAAACATTAGCAGTAGGCATTGAAATTGGGAGAAAGGGAAGACAGAAGAGGAGGATAGACCCAAAATAGATAACTCTGGAAATATCCTATATTTTCCTGATATTTTCTTCTATTGATTACTCATGAAAACTATCTAATGAAAAGACCAAAATTAACAAAGGTGTTCCTTCATTATCATGAACACACACTCACACACACACACACACACACACACACACACACACACACACACACACACACACACACACACGCATTACGACTCCATCTCATATACACCATATAAACATTTGTGTCTGGAACATAGGGTTGAGTGCTAAAGACATGTCATGGATGTCAAAAATGAATGTACAAAGGGACAGCTTTTGGTCTCTTCATGAGATTTGTTCACATTAACAAAATATAGAATAACACCAGCCTTATCTTCTAAAGAGAAAGAGGGAGTAAGAACTCAAAATGCAACATAAATATAAGGAAAGCACATGTTAAGTGTTGTGGGAGATCTCAGTGTGACACAGAGACCAACAAACAGAAATGTTAAACACATAAGATCAGACGGACAAAATGATCCAGGAAACATAGGACTTATGGACAGAAAAATGATTCTGCTTTGACATACGTATGCAGCAGAAAAGCTAATGTCACACAACATAAGAGTTAAGGTGAGGTGAGAAAAAGACTGAACAATTTGAAAACTGGATGACAAAGTGAAATTCAGAAAAGAATTACTAAAGCCAAAACCCAGGTGTTACATTACATCTTATTGTGGTACAAATGAGTATTAAGACTGTATGAAATATAAAACTTTGATGAGAACATTCATTTGTTTGATATTTGTGTTGGGGAGTGAACCAAATGCATTTAAAGCATATTGAAAAAAGATATATTAAAGTTTTCCATGCTGTAGTTATCTGTGCTTATTGGTGGAATATTCAATTAAAGTACGAGTTATTAATTGTTTTATCAAATTAACTAAAGGCATCAATATTGCATCATATGTCAATATTCGGACTGCAGCAGGATATATTAAACGTGGTGGACACACACTGATCAGCTACAACATTAACACAATGTTTTTATAAAAACAATTACAAACTAATAAAGGCTGATGTATAATTATAGGTTAACCTATAGTAGTTAAAATCAGCATCACCTCAACAAACATTGATCCTTTTTATTAATCACTGTAAATGTTTTGCCATGCTTACCATAATAAGTATTGTTTGAAATACACTGTTTATTAGTGCAGTACTTTTACTTTTGTAAAAAATGTAGATAATCTGATTAGTATTTTTACTTGAGTAAAAGATTTGAAGTGGTACTTGGAGTGGAGCATTTTCTATAGCATGTTGCATAATTGTAGTCCCACAATGTTTCTGAGAAAAGTCAGAAAAGTCAAGATTTTTGGTTTTATAGATAATTATGTCCCTATTATGAATTAATTTTTTTGGTTTCTAAGTCTAAAAATAAACATATTAAATGTAAAGTTTGCTGTCCACTTTATTCTTTCTATCCTGAATTTTCTCTTCACTAAAAAACATGAAACCGTCAGACTTGAAAAGTCAGGGTCTGACTGAGTGACTGAGCTTCTGTTAGGTCACTGCCACTTACCCTAACTCGTTAGTTTATTTCAAGAGAACCCTAAAGATATCCACAAAATCTTATATTATTATAACTACAATGCAGGTCAACGAAAGCAACCATGGATGAAGCAATAAGATGTTTTTTATGAGTAGCAAAACCAGAAAAGCAGGTCATCGTGGGCACTGCAGAGCTTACGTAGTACTCAGCATTGAGTCGGGGCAGAGAAGCTGCTCTGCAGTGACCTTCCAGGTTGGGACATCTCTCTGTGTCAGATGTGTTCTCCACTTGCTTTAGTTCAAGCAATCCCTAAAAAGAAGAGGCAGTATGAATGTGATGGAGGAAACACAGATGTTACTGACTTCACAGAAACTCAGTCAATCCAATCAAATTGAATTGACGAAGGTTTTATTTTTGTACCTTAGGTTTGGTGGAATACGGCACATCTTCTGACTGGCCCCTTTGAAGTTTCTTACGACCTTTGGGCCTCTGTGCCGCTTGAGAAAAATCTCCAGACTGGGAATGTTTTATGGGACTTTTCTGGCTTAATCTAAATATGGATACACAAGAAGTCTTACTGCTCTGATTGCACTGTTGCTGCAACAGGTCACTTCTATCCTTTGGCCACAGTGTGGTGGTTACAACATGCCAGAAAACACATTTACTGTAGAAAAATGTATGGAGAGGAGAACAGTTGTTTTTACGCATCATAAGATATTTTATATAACTTGTAAAAACAAATAGTCTAAAAATCTCATTTGATTTAGAAAATCTTCTATAGGAAATGATTTGTGTTAAATTTGAAATATGGTTCTGCAACATTTCCACTAATGTGGTTACATGCAGTTTTATGTCCTTCTTAATATAGTAATGTCTATACTGTATTGTATACTCACACTGTGTTGTTGGAAATGGTGGTAGTTGGAAGGGCCTCTGGCTTAGCTTCTGATATAGGTTGAGGTGGGAGGGGCTGTTTGGGGCTGCAGACTGGTGATTGTACTTCCTGTATGTGAGTGAGGGGAAGCATAGGACGGAACAGGGCCCCCAGTTTACTCTGCAAGACACATCAACAGTAGTCATCTCAAAGGAAGTGATTAAACAGTAGACAGCAGCGTAAACCAGTTTATGCACACAAAGGAGAGCCAGGATAATTTATGTGGATGACAATGGTCTCAAAGGTTGGAATCTGAGCTTTAATTATTTATTTGTTTGTAACAAGTCAATAAAAGCCAATTGGAAATTACCTGATCCTACTGGCACATTTACTTTAAATGTTTTAAAAAGAAAAACAAAAATCTGTATTTTTATACACAGTGGACTAAAGACCTGGCAGATACATATATTTTCGTCATGTGTTTGACAACTGCACAAAATATTCTGTTAGCTAGAAATTTAAAAAAATCTTACTTAAAGAATTACATAAATAACCTTAAGCCACTATGTATTCTGGACTTGATATGAATGATGAGGTCCTGCATGCTACAACAAGATCATGTGGCTTCTAATTTGTGAAAATTCAATTAAATACTTTTAATCTATGTTAAATTAAGTATTAGAGTTATGTCCTGTCAGTCTTGTCAATCAGTCCAAATATTAAATTACTACACTTATTGTAAGTATAACCATCACTGGGCCCTTTACATTAAAATTTGTATCATAAAGGCTCAAATGTTTTACCTGAGGTCCACCTGAAGAGTTCTGCTCCTGAAGCCTCTTGGCACGATTCTGCTTATAGTAGTCAAATATCATTAGAGCAGCATAGACTTTCCCCACTGTCAGCTCATTGTCTAAAAGAGGAGACAGAGCAGAGTGAGAGGCAGTTCATTCATGTGGGCAGTAGATGGTGCCAGAGGAACAAAAAGCACAACTGAGTGGGCAATAGGTACATTGTGTACCTGATCAGAGTGGGTGTGAACTGAGCTGTATATTTTTTACATTTTTAAAAAAATGTAATAAAATGGTTTTTTCTTCTAGTATGATTGTGTCTATTATTGAGTCCTAAATGTTTCAGTCTAATACACATAATCATCTGACACTGGCAGATTAGTATGATTATTTGGAACATATTTCAATACATATCAACTTTGAAGATTGATAGAGTTTCAGTATTTTTAAAGTTGACAGGCCAAAAAACAACATGAGTGTTGCAATGTAGAACCATGAAATACAAAGAGAAAAAGTAACATATGACATACAGATAATAGAAATGCAAACAGGAACTATTGACAAGCAAACGACTTGCTTACATTTGTGTGGCGTCACCAGCAGGTCAAGGGTCTTCTGAGTCAAGTTGGGCCACACTCGGCTTATTTCCCTCTTCAGGTCGGCATCGCACAATCTTTGCGCCAGGACCCCTGAGGATGTGCCCAGAAATATGTCAAATCAAATCTGCAGCACAACGATCACAACTATTCACATTAACATCAGAGCAGTCAGTCCAGCCATGAGGGACACTGGATTTTGTAGTTCTAGTCTCTTACCAGATGCTAGTTTGATCTCCAGGGCTGTGCGAATCAGGGCCATCAGCGTGGAGGTGAATTGCACAGTGTTGTTGTCTGCAATGGGCATGTTCATCTTCACCAGACGCTAAGTAGAAATAGAAAGCAACACAGGAGGGACCATGAACCAGGAATAATAAATAGCTCGGTGATAGAGGCAGAACAAAAAGCTAAAAGCTCACAAAAAAAGTAAAAGAATATAAAGTAATCCTTTTTGCCAGTTCAGCCTGCAGACACACTTTGACACTAATTTAAACTACTGAAATAAGATAAACGATACATACTAGGGCAGTACAACCTTATAAATTCATCAGATTGCAGTTATTTTTCTGATTGTTAAATTTTTCTTGTTATATTTTTCTAAATAGGTAAATAGAAAAATAACTGCAATCTGATGAATTTATAAGGATAAAAATTGATCGTAGAAGATAAAATCACCTTAGAAAATCGTTTGGCTTTTTTATTGATAAATGACCGAAAGACTCATTCATTAGAAATGTGGTTGTCAATTAATTTTCCACGATTGTTTATATTAATTAGACAATTATTTCAGTGAAAGCCTCAGTCTCCGTGTCCACCATGCTTACTCTGTCCCTTGAGTTTACTGCTAACAGTGGTAAACAGATGAATGCAGGGGGCTCTCTGCTGTTTATGGCTGCTCCTGCTGCTCCTGCTGTTGCTATGAGACTATTGCAAATCCAACGGAAGCATAGCAGACCTGCTAAAAGCTAAAATATGATTAACCTGTGATGTTCAGTACGACGAGCTCTGTAAAGATGCTAAGCTTTCTGCTGGAAATATGGAGCAGCACATCCTTCATTTTGACAATAATCAATTAAAAAGACTGATGTGGAATGATAATTAGATTCAAAACTATACGAACTATTACTCTACTCTAAAAATTGCAAAAGACTAACTAAACCCATCTAATAAACTCCTCTCTTGCCATATTTCTATTGAAAGAGTTAATGGTGACCGTGATCAATCCTCCTCTCCTTCCCTCTATACTGTTTGCAAAGATATTCCATCCGGTAAGACAGTTCGACAGAAGACACTGTAATACAAGGCTTCAATAGTTTGAGTCTTTAACATGAAATATATGTGCAGACTTAGTGGTTGTTATTGGGTTTATATGAAAAGAAACACGGTGGAATGATCCTATCTTTATTTTGCTATTTCAGTGCTAAAGCCACATTAGCTTCGGCTAAATTTCAGAACACATTTTTGTACTGTGGCCCTTATCCGTTTAAGCCTGGTTCACCTGATGGCCAGGAGGCAGAGGAATAATGTTACAACTAACTGACACAAGTTGATAAAGCATTAATAGTTTAGGTAATTTATCAAGCAAAAACACAATCATTTCCAGGTTCCAACACAACAACTGTTGGCTGGACAAATCACTGTGTTCTCTATTTTCACTGTTTTCTGGCTTCTGTGTAGATTAAATAATGAACAGCTTAATTCTATTTGTTCTGTCACTAATAGATTTACATTGCAGTGTACTGTTTAGTGTCACAATCAATTACGGCTAACAATTACTAAGCAGCACAGAGTATTTTTACAGTAGATAATGAAACCTAGACAATCATCAGCCATTAATTGTAAAATGTAAAAACAGACAGGATAAATTCTTGTCATGCAGGGTCAATGAAATGATTTACATGCATGGCTTAAGTAGTGCAACGCATTCACAGTGAGTCTGGATGGGTGGAAGAGGCATGTATGGATTTAGAAACTCTGCTAAAAAGAATCAAAAGTGAACAGCAGAATGCAAAGGCACACTTGCAAATTGTAGGTAATGCTTTACATTTTTTCAAGCCACTTGTAAAGTACAATCACTCTGGAAGCACACCGATACAGACAAGGAAGAACAGATGAAAGGCAAGAAATAAAAGGAAAAGGATGGGAGTATTGCATTTAAAAAGAATGTATTTAAAAAGAATGTATGCAAGTAAAGGTTTGCTTTTAGTTCTCAGAAACAATGAGCAGGTGTGAGCAACAAAGAACTAAAGAAAGACAGAAATCCTTAGGCTGAACGACTGATCAATCAGCTGGAAGACAGAAAATAAAGCTGAAAACTAGAGGGTAACAGGGACATTTCAAAGGGCATTTCATACAAGGAGTATAACCATTGTGCCAACCAAAGCAGTAGGAGGGGGAAAATAAGCATGGGAAAAACATGCACTGATGGTCTCTCTCCGTGTCTTTGTTCATGTCTTTCCCTGTCGATTCACAAAAACATGAGTTATATTTGGAGATGCAACCACGTCAGACCAAGATGTTTTTAACTGGGGCAAGGGCAGGGTTGCTTTAAATGTGATTCATTTCGACAGCTGTGCACACACGGGAACCACACATGTTAAGTTTGCATGCTAAGAGGTGCGTAGCTGCCACGAGGCCACCTGAGGATTGTAGAGCTGATGACTTGACTTTACTAATATACAAGTAAGTCTATACATATAAACATGGGATGCATGTAACACGTTCTTTTTTAATCAATTGAGTGCACAAGCTGATGTGAAGACAGTGATAATGTCCTTAAATGTCCCAACTGAAAGGGTTGAGAAATGCCCCAATGCCTTATTAGAATCGGAATCCAGATGAGATCTCGCACTAAATGACTTGTTTCTTGGCTGAAATCTGTACATGTTACTGAGGTGACGCTGCCATAACCAGAGTTTAGCCACTAAGCCAAAATGTAATAATTAAGAATTTTGTTTGTTACTCAGTTAATTCAGTTGTGTTGCAACCATGTCTCCTTAAAAGTATGTACTTAAAGATCTGAACTGCAAACTCTACTTTTTGGAGGGAACATAACGAGTTAACAATTATGTTTTAATGCAACATATTTTTAAATTAAAGAAGAGGCACATTAAGTAGCAGGTAGCTGAGATGTCAGAAGGTGGTTTGGTTGGATGACAAACCACAGACTCGAGTTGCACTCCAGAGTCCTGTGTGTGGTTAGGTTCAGGCAAACAAAAGCCCTTAGGTTATGATTAGAGTAAAAAGTCATGAATTTGTTTAAAAAAATTAAAGACATTGCGTTTGAGGTGATGTTGATACATTTTTCTCTAAGAAGTCACTTCTCAATCTTTCATATTATGGTTATAGAAAATGAAATTTGTTTACATACAAAAGTTTCTATTTGTATTTGCACTTTAGTCGCATAAAGAGATACTTTTATGAAAAACAGCTACTATATGTAGTGATCCAGATGCAAATCTTAAAAATGTTTTAAGCTGAATGCTAACATAAGGAGGCTGACAAGCTCACAAGGACAATAAAACACACTCATGCCTATGTTCAGCTTCAGTAGTAGTTTAGCGTGTTAAAATTTGCAAAGTAGTGCAAATTAGAAAAAAACAAATATTGACTTAATCATGGCACTTTGAAAAGTTACAGCAATCCAAGAAATACATGAATGGCTTGACAGCTCACTCTAAAACAAAAATTTCCATCTGATGATGGCACATATGTTTAAAAAACCTTTTATATCAATTTATCCAGATGTTACCCTTCCTAAAGCTCTTCCAACATGGCAGATAAAATACTGTATTGCTTATTTTCCACCCGGTTGCATCTGGAAAGGTATTTTCCTGATCGCAAACATTGTTTATGGCGAGCTCAGAATAATAAATCTGCCCTGGGTAAGGCCATCATTTTAAATCAACACTGCTCTTCTTCTTCATTAGATGTATAAGCCTATGGCAGGCGAGAGTGGAGACTGGCTTATTCTGTTTTACCTTAGGCAATCATGTCATCATTTCTAGCAGACATGAGACCTGGTGCTGAATAATGGCTACAAACTAAAGTTTAAAGCCTGGAGTTCGCGTGGGTTACCTGTGTGAACAAATCATTTAGTGAGACGAAACTCCTGGAGCTCTAAATACCGGACTCTTCAGCTACTAAGTGTTTCATTTTGTTCACCAGCTACATGCTAATGTTGCCTGCTAACTGGTGCAGAGCAGGTGGCATACTGTGAATCTTTCAACTGCCAACTTCTGTTCTACTGAGACTAAAGAGCTAAAAGAGGCTAAGCAGCTCTACAGACCTCCACAGGGCTGCAGAGATTACTCTCTTTGGGTGCAATATAACAAATGACCCATTTTACATTATACATAAATATGTTTCTTCCAATTTCTGTTTTCTTACATTTTATACTAGCAGGTGTTGCTGTTCTTTTAAAATCTAAAAACTCTAAAACTTGTAAAGATGAGTCCAATGTTATGGTTTAGCTCAGCTTTCTGGTCTATTTTTATTTATTGGTGTTACATGGCCCTACAGTAGAGGAACAGAGTGTACAACAAACCCTTAAAGAGCAGGACAAGGCCACAGAGTGACTCGGATAAAAAAATAAAATATAAAAAACACATCAGCAGGCTGGAAGAAACCGGCCGCAACATTGACAGAATTGACAGAAGCCTAAAGACGTTTGACAGGTGGAAGCAGGGAACTGGCAGTATGCAGGGAAGGAGGAGGAAGGAGTGATTCTACCTTATAGGCGACTCTGGGTGGACATTTCTTTCCCAAACCTAGTGGAGGGGACATGTCGCGAAGCATCTTGTACATATCACGGTAAGTCATGCGGCCGCTTCACAGAGGAATGACGGTGGAAGGCCATGGAAGGAGGGATGAAGATTTCCCAGGTGAGAAGGTGTCAAGTGGTAGGGGAAGTTACATCAAAACAGAAAGTGCCAAAATTAAAAAGAGAGAATGGAAGAAAAAAAAAAGAGGGAAGCACAGAAATCCTTGTTAATAAGATTTCCAGGATATACATTAAGATCTGGAATGCCATCCTAGCTGGATTTACAGATTCAGGAATGGATCCCAAGAAGAATAAAGAGAGGAAGAAGCTCCAAAGGATTCCCTGTATAGAGATCTCAGATGAAGGGATCCTTGTCATAGAAATGCATTTGGGAATAAGAGTGCATTTTAGAATAAAGGAGTACTCCACCAAAAGTATATCAAACACTCATCACCTGTAGACCCAGATAATGGATTCCAATGGTAACCCAACTTCACAGCATCATCATTTAGAGCAACTGCAGTAAAAGTTGCCAATTATCAGAGCCAAAACACATTGAATGGATACTGTGCATCTGTAAGTTCCCATAAACTTCCCTCTAGTAATGAGGTCTCAGAAACAACACTACGTACCTAGAGAGCAAGGCTCATTAGGAAAGAGGAAGTAAAGTGTATGCTGTGAAAAATTACAACTACTGTGCACTGGAACAATCGCTGACAAGGACAGTGTTGATGTAAACTTCCTTGTGATAAGCTGTAACAGTTTCAAACCTTTTGGTATGTAAATTAATATCTCTTCACAAAAAGCCAGTGCCTGTTGTGTTTAAAAGTGAAAAATGTAAAACTTCTTTTTTTTTTTACTAATTTGGTTTGATTCAAGGTTCCATATTGATATTTTTTTTCCACACTTTCTTTTTCATTCTGTGATCTTTAAATTGAGGGTACTGCAGTGTGGTAATGAGGAAGCAGCGAGAGCAGCTTTGTCACTTGTCCCAACGAGATTCAATCTTGCCAGTCAGGGGGAACTGAAACGGTCACAGGGCCACTTACTGTGTCTTGCTGTTAAGAGGTTTTCTTACATCGTCCTTTTTTGCCATGATGCTTGCTCATACACATATACGTACTATAATGTATAAGGCACTTTTTCAGTGGAGTATTCCTTTATAATGCCCTCTGTTCCTGCATGCTAAGACACATCAATAGTAACAAAAGTGAACACAAAGCACACAATGCTCTCTCTGCATTTCCCACTCGTCATTCACTACTCTGTTAGGAAGCAGGAACATATCTTAGACATCGCATGTGATGTCTAACTTGCGGCATTGTTTCTCACACTCGTCATGGTTACCTTCCAAGTGGTTAGTGGAGGATCAATGTGTGTTTGGGAATGAGAACAGACATTCACATCTGAAACCATCACAGTCTCTTTGAAAACAATAGGACTGTGTAGGAGTGCAAACCTTATAAGCCACCCTGTTAGGGCACTTCTTCCCCAGGCCCAGGGGGGGTGAGATAAAACGCAACAATTTGTACATATCCTGATAGCATATCCTCCCACTGAAAAAGATAAAACATGTCAAGAGGTTAGGTCACAGCGCATTTGATTACATCTATAAATTATATAATCTGTCACTGGGCTTTAACATTCAGTAGCAGCCTGAAGAATACAATAAAGTTTTGTTTTTGGACTTTTTTTTAATCTAAATATATGTAAATTGCCAGTGACTCTTTTGAATAATAAAATATTTAATTTTAACCCTCTTTGCACATACTCAGGACACTGTTATTGTATTATATTTGATTTCTTATTAAGTAAAAGGGAAGTCTCCAGAAAATTATCTGAAAGGTAAGAGACCTGTAAAAATCAGTTCAATCTGCCCTAAAAAGAGTCTGTCAAAATCAATAAAAACAGAAATCAGAAGCAATAAATATATTTTTCTTTGCAATTTGACATCACGATGAGTTAAAGCAGTTGAAAATATGCTGAATGTTCGTCTGCAATCCTTAGAGCAGCTCATTTATATTCAGAGAAAAAAATACAAATTCCTCCCACATAATGTCTGTCAGGTGATTGCAATTTCATATTTTACATTTCACACCTCTACTGGAGTCCTGACTCACTGGCAAGGCTCCTGCGAAGCCTTTGTTAAAACCTAATGAGACTTACATTATTTCAGACAGATTACCCTGACACTGTCTCACTCTAAACATGCATTGTGCTTTATTCGAGTTAAACAGTGTGGGTGTAAGAGGCAGAGAGGATGCTGACATAAACCTGTGATGCTCCCATTGGTGCGACAGAAATAGTTTTTCTTCACACCACAGTGACAGACTGAGGGGCTGTGGAGCCCCCGAGCTTAGTGGCGAGGAGGGCTGAGTGGACGCTGAGCGGAACGTTGGATTTGCATGCATCAGTCCGGACAGGGGGCTCATCACCAGCCTCAGTCAACACTCTAGGCTCAGGCTTAATGCCATTCACCCACCACTGCTAAGATGGGATTCTTCCAGTTTTTTGACACAGAGTCATCCTAGTGGAACCTACAAGTCATTCTGAGAGTTTCCTCTTTCCTGGCTTCTCTCTTTCCAAAACAAAAATACTTTAGAAGGTTTAAAACTTATGTAGTTAACACTGGGTAGTGTAGCTGTGCCAAACTAGCACCTACCAAGCTGCAGGGTCGTACTCTGCCCACACGCGGATGAATTCGTCAAGATGATGAGGCCCCAGGATGGAAGCGTCCCTGGTCAAGTACTCAAAATTGTCCATGATGACAGCGACAAAGAGATTCAACATCTGGTGAATAAAATCATTAGTGCATATTATAAATGAAGAGTTATTAAAATGTTTATTTAAAATGTCTTTTTACGCTGAAAAAAATCTAATTATCAACATTTTATTAAGTAAAATTTGTTAGAAAAACATATTTAAATTATGTAATTTAAATATTTCTATTTAAAAAACATATCAGTGGTTTTGCATGTTTTTAGCACCCATACTGTAAATACTGTATTTTATGTTACTGTTAATTGTTTTGCAGAGCTTTTACTTTTATTGCTTCACTTTATAGTAGATACAGTTTTTCTGAAGTTACCCTGCCTGGAACTGCCCCATAGTTTGGTTATTGTTAACTGGATTGTCTCAGAAGAAATACATGCATTGGGTTGTCAGCAGAAACAGAAATAACGACTTTTTGAAAAATAGATCTGAATTTGATTAGATTCAACCAAGTCTCAACCGTAAGTTAAGTTAGACTAAAACATGCAAAACCAAACGTTTGTTTACTGTAACTTCTTTCATTTAGGTATGAGTCTGGATGGGACAGGCCTCAGATTTTCCTCCATACCAGGAAGGAGCAGAGGAAGATGAACGACACAAAGTAGAAGTATGCAAAGTCACTTCCACACTCCTTCCCTACAGTTCCTGACAGTTTATCACATGGCCGATTACTCAGACACGCTAACATGATCTCATGCCACGCCTCTCCTGTTGCACTCCTAAAAGACACACAAAACCAAAGCAAAGGTATAAAAAATGAAAATAAACATGGCTCCACAGTTATGGCAGCATGGGTGTCAATAGTAAATAGATTCTTTTTGGTGTAAGAAGGTTCGGAATATCCAACCAGGATTACCTGAAGAGGAGGGTCAAGGCCTGGAAAAATGTCTGGAAGTTGTTGTGGTGATTTATGGAGGTGTCCTCATTCAGCTCGATGTTACCAAACACCTGGGACAAGAGGAGAGCTGATGGGGTTTACTGAATACAAACCTGTAGCACAGTAGCTGCCTGGTCCTTAAACAGAGCCGCGGCCAGTAGAAGTCCAGTAACAAGTCCATTAAATGACTTTTTAAATCATTATTTGCCTCTTGGCACGTCCAGCCTATAACCTGGAGTAAGGTTATAGTTTATATAGGTTATATATTATAAGTATTAGAGCTTTGTCTAAAGGTTAAAACTCAGACTCCCAACACTTATACAACTCTGTATGCCAGGTAACCTTAAGTTGAGGAAGAGAGTACAAAAAAAATCTAGAACATACCTCCAAATAAAACCAGTCGCTTTTATGCTTTGTTTTTTTATAAATGAAACAAATTAAATCTACTCTGTTAATTAATGAGTTTTAGAGGTACAATTAGCCAGTGTTTGTCACCTGTGGACAGACTGGGAACACACTGGCTAGTCTTCCTTTGTTGCCAGCCTAAACTAAACTAAACTAGGCTGCTGATTGTACCTTCATAGTGACAATGGAGTGTGACTTCCATGTATTGCACATCATTACAATTACACATGTTTTGTCCAGCTGGTCATTTCAGAACTGACCTGCATTCCAATGATGGCATAAATGAAGAACAGCATGGCAATGAGCAAGCAGACATATGGCAGGGCCTGAAAAGAAACACATATAAAACATAAATAAAAGTTAAAGAAACTCATGGCTCAGTGTCTCATACATAAACACACAAAGCTGATTTTCCATAGTGAAATTTTACAATCTTCATTTCATTCACATGACCTGCGGGGTCAATTCTTTTAACCAGCTATTTACATCGCTAAGAGGAGGTGAACATTTGCTATAAAATAGCCACCTTTTAACACTATGCAGCTACTGTCCATTTTCAGTAGGCTTAAAAGCTCTCACCACTAACATTAAAGCTGTTGAATTTCCACAGTTGCCGCCTGGCGCTCTGCATTTAACTCAACTTGTCCCGGGGGGGGTTTAGAGTGCAAACCAACACTGTGAAAATCCAAACTGCCGTCTGCTGAGAGCAATTTACTTCGATTTTAACAGCAACAGAGAGATTCTGCATTGCGACTCATTGGCTTTTGAGCCCTCTGATTGTATTTTGTGTAATATTGTGTTATTTATTCGACTATAAATCATTCTGATCCACAGAATCAACACTATAACATCTATTGCATCCTCATGTTTATTCACTTTTGTCTTTCTAGAATATTTCCCTTCTTCTCTTTCTAAGCATCTGCTACATCGATACAGTTTACTGTCTCTCTAATAAGATTCACACAAACGTCCAGGGGCATATACTCTAACTTGGTACAGTGTGGCTGTTGTTTATGTTCTTACTTTAAAAGACTGAACGAAGGTCCACAGCAGGATGCGGATCGTGTAGCCCTGCCGCAGCAGCTTGATAAGACGAGCAGCCCTGAAGAGCCTCAAGAAACTCAGGTTGATCATCTTGTCCTGGGAGATAAATTAGAGAATATGTAAAATATTTTAATGTAAGGATTTAGGGCAAGGATATGCAACTTCTAAAAGGATAAATGAAAAAGAAGAAATAAAAAAATGTTACCTTTAACAAATGATAGTAGAGTTGTAACAAAACACACCCTTTGTTCAAGTTTTAGGAGTTTCATCATTTCATCATTTAGAAATTTAGCTGCTACATTCCTGTCTGGCCTGGTTTGGTTTGAGAAGTAGCTTACTGTATACTGGCAAATGTTAGCAGTAGGTATAGTTGGGGTGGTACCACAGGGGAAGAGCTTTCATCTCTTATGAAGCATCAGGCTAAAACGCACCTTTTTAGTTCTGTGCATCATTGAAAATGTGACTTTGAGTTGACATGACGAGAGTTTTTTTTACTGTTTCTGAACAAGCAAAGAAGGCAAGGCTTAGATTAGCTATTTCAAAAAAATCTGTTGTCAGTCGGTTTCCATTAAATTGATTAATTAGTGTTAATAATATGAGCCTCAACGAGCCAGGGACTGGCTTACCTTTTTAACAACCACAAAAACACTAGACACAAATTAACTAGAACTTTAAATTGGTTACAAAAACAATAAAAAGACATATGTTGTAATGATCTAATCCTAACTTTGTGATGCACACAACTAATATTTCTGTAGATAACTGGGTGTAAAAGCATACATTTAAACAACACAGTTTAAAAGGTCGTCTTCAATAATATCATGTCACATTGAGGATCCAGTAGTTAGGCACTTTAAACTAAGACACTGGGAGAGAACAACACCCACTGACGGGGGAATAGACAAAGTCAGCAGGCAACAAGAAAAGCCACTTACCGTCTAGAGGTGTCACGAGTGACAGAAGGGGCAGAGTGAGGGCACAGGCACCAGGAAAGACACAGGAGAAGATGGAAATAGCAAAAGAGAAAGAAACAGAGAAAAAAAGCGAGAGAGACAGAAAAAAAGACTAATGATCACATGAAAGCAACAGAAAAAAAAGACCGACTATACCACACAGAAAGCAACAGTACAGAGCCTCAGTCACCTGTCATAGTCAAATGCTTTTGTCCCGTTTTCATCTGTGATAATTTAACAGAAAGAAACTAAATGATCCAAACTGGAATAGCATCAATGTTCCACCTGTTGCTCCGGCATCTGTCTTTGTCCTTTCTCAGTTTTCTTCGCTGAGCCTTTGATTCAAGGACTGAGGCTATGAGGGCATAGCAAAGAATGACTTCCCCACACATAACACTGAAGTGGTTTGTGCTAATTAGTAACACGATAAAACCCAATTTTCGTACAAACAATTACATCTACATTCATGCTGAAACCACATAATATGATTGTTATATATTTGTTTTGGTGATAATTGAAGCTACAGTTTCAATAATGATGCATTTCTTCATCACGGTAAACTGCTAACAACTTTGAAATGTCAGCTTTGGAAGAATCATGAACAATGATAAGACATTTAGTAAGTAAGTAAATAATGTGAAAATTACAGTATTTTCCAATTTCTGCTATTGCCACAGTTCTCCTGACTGTTCAAATTTTATTTCCCATTACACTGCTTTGCCACATGCAACTGGGAGCATGTACCCTGATACGGATCTACAAAGGGAACCACATAGTGGTCCCAAAGACAACAACCAGGGAAGAGCATGCATGTTACGGTACCTTAATCTCGGTGACCAAGATGTCTGTGATGCTTCCAAGCACAGTCACAAAGTCAAACACGTTCCATGCTGCTTTCAAGTAGTTCTAAAAGACAGAGAACACACAAAGTTTACAGCAGGCTGCACAGAGAGGGTTAAGTGCTGGTGTGTTTATTTCTATTTGTAATTTTCATAGTCTTATAAAAACACTATGAACATATCTTTTTATATACTGTATATATTTATTATATATTTGATATTCTGGGTCGCTCCTGAAATAGTTCTGAATAATTTATGATGTTTCCTCCATTATGCCTTAATGCCTTATACTTTGTTGTAGCTCCTAGGTCTTTATAAGACGGGCTACCTTTTATTCAAGAGTCTCTTAAAACAACAGTCAGGTGCCCAAATGACTGTTACAGCTTGATGTCTGCAGTTGTCTGAGTTATGATTTGATGTAATTTATGGATTTATTTGGGTAAAGATGATTATTTAATTTGGTTGGTGTCCAAATTGAGATTTAATGTAGTGTTTTGCTTTTTTTATTGATTTCACCTTTATCTTGCTTTTTGGCGTTTTTAGGTCTGAGTTACTAATAATGACTGTGTTACCTGAATTAGTCATATTGGTTTGTCAGAAATACTAGGGTGAAGTGTGGTTTGTTCAAACTTAAAAAAAACATTCATATCAGCCATTCAAATTCAAGGTTGCAACTACAAAGAAAAAAAATCCTATAATGGCCTCTATAAACAAAGTAAATGGGAATGTGCAGAAGCTGCAGGGGTATACAAATGTTTCCATAGAGTAAAGAAACCTGTAGACATGCCCTGGGACACACAAACATATATGTGCATAAACACAAAATGTCCATTTGAACAAATGCTGCTGACAAAATGTCCTGCATGACCTCACTGCTGAGCTGCTGCTTTGATCTCTTCAGGCTGGTCAGTCATCCAAGTCCTGAGGGCAAAGCCCCTGCAGCTGCACTCTGAAGAGATGTAGCAGCAGACTGTTTATACCACCAGATGCGAGCCCATCCATCTGGGCTAAACAGGTGGAGGTAAGTGGTGTGTGAGAAGGGCTATTTATTAAATGGCCCTCATAAATGGAACAGAGCCAGAAAGGAACTGCAGGCCACACGGCTCCATGTTTGGAGAATAGTTACTTTTTTAAGCAGTGCTCCATTCAATCCCCTGTATCTGTTATTAGTTCTCCGTCCTCATTCCTGAGGTTAAAGCCTTACACATGAGGATCTGCACCTTTTACTTACAATTTGTTGATGTGTCATAAATTACTGTAAATATATCCTCTGACAATCTAGTTTTGTGATAATTTTTTTTAAAATCACAATCCTCTGGGATATTCACATCCAAAGTATGTGTAGCCTCTAGATGCTGACACTAAGCACCACACTTAAAAAAAAGGATTGAATTAACTGAGAACTACAGTACAAGGAGAGCCACAGTACAGTGGTTTTATGCAGTCAGCCACAGTCTGATTTATCTGACTCCCACAAGAGATTTCCCATCATGTGTATAAACAGAAACACAAAACAACAGTGAATAATTAACTTGTGCTTGCAGCGTGCAGCACAGCATAGGGTGTTGACGGCTTACCAGTGGACCAAAGGCAATAATCTTGAGGACGCACTCCAGTGTGAAGAGTGCTGTGAAGATGATGTTTAGAAATTTTAGCATGGACTCGTATATGTCTGGGGCTCCGTAGAACTGAGGAGAGGTAGAAAAACATCATTATACATGTTGAAATATGGAAAAACAAAAACACATAGATTATTCAATTGCTTTAAAATGGCTCCAGCAAGATCTTTATAACGTGCAAATACATCCATCAAGTCCAGCTGCATTTAACTTTAAGTCCTCACAGTACCACCGTGATAATGGCAGGTGATTTTGACACTGGAAATGTCTGTGCCTCTATGTGTTTGTTTTGCTGGATGTTACACAAAAAAAAACAAAAAACTGCTCATGTACTGTAGGGGAATGAGGTTCGGTGAGAAAAGTTTGGAAGAAACTACAGCAACTTTAGTGAAATAAAACCCAGTGCTTTACAGTTAATTAAGCTCACTTCTCAAAAAGAAGGCTCTGTTCAGTTAGTGTTTTCATCATTCTTTTATGACATATTGTAAGAATGCCTCATTGACTGAAATGTCTGGGTTGCCTCTGACCCATCCATCATGGTCCTGCATGAATAACATTGGTAAACACATTTTGGTACCATAGAACAGAGTCAGATTAGCTGTTTCCAGTTTCTAGCTATAGGCTGTGGCATTATTTTCTGAGGACAGAAGAAAGACATAGAGCGTCTCATCCAAAACTTTGCCAAAAAGTAAATAAGCATAATTCCCAAAAAGCCAAACGTCTCCTTCAAACAGTATATCTAAAACAGCCTTTCACTGTTCTGACGGTTGGTAATGAGCTGGTCCTGAAAACACATAAATAACTAAATAACTAAAAATGACGTGTGATGCTTCAGATCAGAGTATATGGACATAGTTTGACAAATAAATATGTGAGCACTAAGCAAGCAGAGCATTAGCCGCCGTCATCCAAAGTGCCTGTTTTATTCCCTTAGACATTTTTTCCTGTGAGTAGATGAGCAAAGATGCTGCCAAGACACAAGCACTTCTCTCTAATGGCAGAAGCAGTGTTTGGTACAAGAGTCATATTTGTGTGGCGGTGGTAATGATTGGTTTGATTTTTAAATGTTGACCATGTCTCAAGGTGAGACTAGTGTTGCATCACTGCCTTAAAAACCAAATTATTAATAATGGAGATGAAGGGAAACAGCCTCTGTGATCCCTTTAGTATTTCAGCATCGTGTTGTAACACACTGGGAGTAGGTTCAATGCACTAGTGTTTCTGGCTGTCAGGTATCTGAGAGGAAATGGCGCTTTGCCTCATTAGCAGAAGGAATCACTGACCTTCATCATCAGCACAATTGTGTTGAGGGCAATTAAAGTCATGATGGCGTACTCAAACGGAGGGGACACCACAAACTTCCACATCTTGTACTGGAAGGACTGCTTGTTCTCTGGCATGTATCTCGTCAGCGGCTTTGCATTAATGGCAAAGTCAATACACGCTCTCTGTTTGAGGAACAACAACAAAACACAACACAGACACAAAGACAACAAAAACAGATTGTGTATGAATCCTCTCTGATACAGGACTCCACTCTTCACACCCTTAGAGAAAAGAAAAGCGCTGGGAATTAAATTTAATAACATGAAAGACAGCTGGCACACCACTAGAGGACCGTTTGAGCATTTTGTGATATCAAAAGATGTAGCACTCTCTGATCACTAGCCAATATTTTACAGACCAACAAAAACAGTGTGAACAGTCCCTGTGAAGTGGAGATGAAGAGAGTGAAGAATATAAACCCCACAGCTTATTGTAGAGCTTTATTCTGTTTGAGGAAGTTGTAAGTCATGTTCGATGTAATTTGGCTCTGAGAGATATTCAGAAGTACATCAGCAAGTGTTCTGATTTCTAATGAAGAAAACATTTTTGATGGAAAAGATGGAGCATCTTTAGAAACTACTGCTTCTGCAGAGATAATCAGCATGTGTTCTTGTTGCGTGTGTAGGAACTCATGTTTATAAAAACCAAGAAACTGCATAAATTCCAAATCTCATCTCACCTCATTCTTCTCCAGGCTACAATCTGCCATGGCCTTGTCTCCTTGCTCCTGAAAGGTGATAATTATCAAAGCCACAAATATATTGACAAAGAAGAAGGGGAACACCACGAAGTAGACCACATAGAAGATGGATGTCTCCATGCGGAAGCCTGGGCTGGGGCCCTGATCCTCATAGGTGGCATCCACAGAGTGCTTCAGGACCCTGGAAAGATGGGAAGATTCTTACACAACCAACCATGCTGCAAAAGATTTAAGTGATGTCTTCATTTAATTTAGGTGCTTCCTCCGATCTATTCCTGGAGGGAACATGTTAATTTTTATCTTGTCAGATTTTTACAGTAAATGTCTATAAATTTAAAAAGTGCTGTCATCCGTACTTTATCTAAGTGTTGTCAGGGCCCTCCCACATAGACTGAGATTCACCCAGCTCTCAAAGTGAGCTATCTTGACCTTCATATTAGAGCTTTAAAACATGCAAAATCCTTAAAATGAACTTTGTCTTTTTTGCCTTCATTAACAGTGAGTTGCAGAGAGAGGCAGACGGAAAATGTGGGGAGGTAGAGAGAGAAGGTACAACATGAAGTGCACTTGAAACTATTGGATTTAATGACTCCTATTTAAATTCAAAAACGAACAGCTCACCTCTGCTCCATGTTTTTCCTTAACTTACTAAAATTAATCATGGATTTGGAATCAAGCAAACCTGGTGATGTAACCATGAAATCAGGAAACCTGATTATTATGTAACCTTTCTATTTCCATTTAACATGATATGAACTTAGCATTAGGAAATACTGACGACTGATCAGGCACAGCAATAAATCACCAAGTGGTATTAAAGTTGTGGCTGATCGATTATATTGGACATAGCCCTGTTATATTCGTTGGCAATAATATACTTAAACTGTGTGGGTTTGACAGGAGCCAGTATCAATCGTGGCCAGTTACATCGGCACCACTCCTTCCCACAAGCTCTACCCACATCTCTTCAGTTCAGGTTGTTTCGTTCTTGTTTGTTTTAGTGCATGTTATTGTTTTGTTGGTTTCATATTCAGCAAATAAATGCATATAGTTTAAATAAATTGTATTTCGTGAACGTGGCGATAATGTACTTACACTGGCCAACCCTCTCCAGTGGAGACTGTAAAGAGGGTTAGGAAGGCCCAGAGGACGTTATCATAATGAAACTCGTACTTCTTCCATTCTCTGGGCTGAGCTGTTACATCATCTCTGTCATAGTCCAAAAACTGACCCCTGACAGAGCGGGAGTATGACAGGCAGAAAAACAGGGAAAGAGACAAAACTAAAGAGTTACAATTAGAAAAACAAAAAATGAAACAGAAAATTGTATAGAGGTTTGATGGTATAGTCTCGATAGAAAGTCCGTTTTCTAGGTAATGATTTAAGACATTTTGGAAAGCATGCAGGAGGCTATGCATCGATGATGTACCTGCAGTCTTTCTCCAGACCCTTGGACTCATCAGTGCAGTAGAAGAATTTGCCCTTGAAGAGCTGTACTGCAATAACGGCGAAGATGAACATGAAGAGGATGTAGACGATGAGAATGTTGAGAACGTTCTTCAGAGAGTTTACAACACAGTCAAAGACCGCCTGGAAAACATTGACATATATGTAGAGTGGGATCAATAAACAAAATAGATATTCAAGTATAAAGAACTGGTTAGAGAGTGGTTAGCATTTCCCCCCACAGTCCAAAGACATGCAGCTTATTTTAATTGGTGACTGTAATTCCCCATAGGTGGAAATGGTTGTCTGTCTGTGTATGGTTCTCTGTATTGGTCCTGAGATAGCCTGGAGTGCTTTCCATGGTGCACCCCACCCCTTGTCTACTGCCTGTTAGGATGGGCTATAGCCCCCTATGACCCTGGGCAGGATATGTGGTTACAGAAAAGGGATGGACGAATGGAATGAGGTCAATACACTTAATTACCAGAAAAACCTAACACAATCTGCTGGGAAATATTATTCAGCATTTTATTCAGCAGTTGGCAGAGAGATATTTGAGAAAGATATTTTTCCTCAGGGCCTGGCTGAGAGCGATAATAAATTCATTAAGTGTCCACAGACAGATCTCCACAGATGCTGATTTCGTATATTGTTTACTGGCAATAATATAGTGTATTATATTTGCAGTTTGAGGGTTTGGGACAAAACGCATTAGAAAAAACCTCCTTCCTTTCCGTCAGTTGTCATCAAATCATTTGGATTTGTTCCTGCCAACATAGATCGTGGCTGTTATTATATACTTTGTTCTCAAATTAAATTTGCATTTGACTGAGTACAGACCTCTTGTGGTGGTGCAAATAATACGTTTTTTATTCTCTGAGCCATAACCTATCATATTTTAAATGTGAATTAGTTTAATCCTGGTGCTTCTTTAAAGTGATGAATACTAAACACAATCAGCAACAGAGATGACCATGAATTTTATATATTAGATTACAGGACTGGTTTGATAAAAGATGTCTAAACTTATTGAAATGTATTAATAGCATTTACTAAACTGTTGTATTTCCTTGTATCATTACCATTTACTTTAAGTGGTTATACAGTATGGACATTCAAATGCTGCAGAATCCAATTTGTAGCTATAAATACAGTATGTTCTCCTCCACACACAGCCCCATTTCAAACTAAGTTCTAGTTGTCCGGAAGCTACAGAACTGTGTAAATGAGCAGACCTGTCTGCATATCCCTGCTTGTCACTCTGTCTATTTCTCTGGCCATTTTTCTCTGTCAGTTTGTGCTGCGATACCTCTGTAAAATGAAGTGCTTTGTCCGTCTGTCCTGACATCTATGCAATCTAACCAATGAATGTGCTACTACATGAATGATTGAGGCTTTTGTCTCTAGAGTGAGGGCAGAGCATATTTTTCCCCTTCTCGACCATCTGTCCATCAAACCACTCTGTCCAACTATCCAGAAAGACTTGTGGAAGAACATCTGTCTGCCAGCCCTGATCCGTCTCAGTCGTCTCACTTCTATTCCTACAATGAGATCTTTCATCTTTTGTCAGAGCCGCTATTTTTAGATCATCACTTGTTTTCATGCAACAGAGGGAAACTTTTACCAGATGCAACTGAAGACACAGTTTGGGGTCTTTAATGAGCACATTGTTATTAGACAATGTTGACTTTACACACTTTTCATGCCACCTCAGATGTGTTTTCAATCAGTGGGATTTGAAGATACGGCACGTAACACTTGCATCCATCAGGGGTCATATCAAATAACAAACAAATATTAATATTCGTGCACCACCTTCCCCTGCCATCCCGTTGGTGAACCGGAGGCTGTGCTTTGACTTTCTCTCATGATTATAAAAAGCGTCACGATGCCAGGTCAGTGCTGCTGAAATAATAGGTCAGCAGACAAGTGTGGCCGTACTGGATGAATAGAATCCAATCGTGACCCAGGCAGGCTAAAAAATGTATTCACAGTTAGCTAATGTTTCGTAAACAGATCACCATTTTACAAATGTAGAAGAGTGGGTTGTCACATTCTGAACATTCAAGAGGTGGTGAATAATTTGACTCTGATTTTCATTCACTGAAATCTATTTCTGTGTGAATGTTTTCTAACTAAATCTGCTGCTCTCAAACTTCAAAACCATCTTTCAAGTCTACATGTCTGTGTATGAGGCTTAAAACACAATATGTTAGTGGTTTTGCTTAAGTCCTGTGTGTCCATGTCCATATCTCCCTGTACAGTTCTAGTAAAACAAACAATACCAAGCCACTCAACCATTTTATGTGACTTCAACTTGTCCTGCCATTCCACAACCCGAGAGTGCCACTAAGATCAAACAGCACAAACTTTCATCTACTCTACAATCTTTTTACTGCACTGTGAATCTGATTTAAAACACAGTTGTTTGAAATCAAACACATCCATTCAGTCTTGATATGCTGCAAATGCATTTGCTTCATGATTGTGTGTGACTTTGGCTTACTGCAGCACCAGCTGCTCCTTTTTATCCCTGAAAATGGACTGGCTGAGTGACAGATTGTATTACTGTACCTTCAGCTTGGGCAGCCGTTTAATGGTCTTGAGTGGCCGCAGGACTCGGAGGACCCTCAGGGACTTGATGGTGTTGATGTCCTTGCCTGTTGTCCCTCTGTGCAGATTGAGAGTTCAGTTAGTCTGGATGAACTAGTGAAAGCAATAATCATGAAAACGCCATCAAGTCACCCCACAGTAACAAAAGCTGATTGTAGTAGATCAGGTTTACCGTCTACGACAAATACCTGTTTGTAGAACACATGCATGTGAGTGTTATTCTGCAGAAACATGCTACTGTACAGAAGAGGATGTTTGATTTGTTAAATGAGTGGAAAGTAATCAACATACTTTTATTCAGTTACTTTAAATGCTACAGATTATTAATAATAAATAAAGAGTTCAGATTCATTCCATTAACTTGTTCTTTAATTACCTTTTTTATTCTTACATCTATCTTTCCATCTGTCCTTCTCTTTTTTTTAATCGTATTTCTTTCCTTACTTCTAAATTAATTCTTGTAATTCTTGCAAAAGTAATTCTTGCTCTCTTGTTCCTTCAACCTGACCTTTCTTTCTCTCATTTTATTTGTTGTGCTTTTCTCTTCCTATTTTCATGCAGAATCAATTGTATACTTTTAATTTATTCAGTCAGTTTCACAGATAGCAATCACACATTGCTAACACGCTGTTTCTATAGAACAACACATCCTTATTTATAAAGAATCTGCCTCTGGAGGCAGCTTCTTTGCAGGAGCCACTGCTGTAAGTCTTTGCAGACACTGCACATTTTGTTGACTGGTCGGAGAGTGGGAGGGGGATGCTAAGAACATACAGTTTAACTACCATTCACTCAAAGGCTGATATTGGTCAAGGATAATGGGTGGGGGATTTTTAATTCATTAATTCAATTAACCAACCCTTAATTTTAATTAATTAGTCAAACAGTATACATAATGTGTCTGTCATCGTTAATAAATTGGTTTCCTTTTGACTTTAAAGACTTCAGAAAAGTATAAAGCAAGAGTGTCTCTATGCAAGAACCATGTGAAGGATACGGAGAAGGACAGAGCATACTAACAAAAATGTTTAAAAGCTCTGTAAATGGCCACCGGAGACCCCACTGCTCTTTACACCAGCATGTCACTAGAATAGAGTTGCTGACCGAGCAATGTTTTTTCACCCAGGGCACAAAATGAACTTCTAATAAACTCTTTAAATAGGTGTTGTTTACTGTACAGTTTATGTAAATTGCACTCATCCTCACACATCTAAATATGAAATAAATATTATTGAGCCATGTTGTTCTAGTTGCTCTGTCTGGTCTTCCTGGTCCATAGTTGAACACAACTTAACAATCTTTTCCTATGTTCATTTTAAAACTACACGTATAAGCAACCAGTAAAAACAAAACATTATCATACCATAAACACTTCTTCTCTAATGTTTCTTTTAAATTTCCCCAAACTTACTGGGACACACAGACTCCCAGACAGTTTTTCTGGTGGGGGGCATTTAGGACTTGGGGTATTCATAAGAATAAAAATTTATTACTGGGTAAAAAACCCAAAACATCTTTATGGATTTTATTTTAGTAAAAGTCTAATAAAGTTAGGCTAGAACTCAAACAGCATATGTGGTTCCATACATTTTACACTTAGGGGCCTTTTCTTTTTAAATGGGAAATGCTAAGTCTAACTGGAAGGCATGCAGCTCTCATGCTGGGATGATTAGTTTACTGTGGCATGCAACCTACAAAGTCAATGCCAGTCCTCTCTATTCAAGGACCTCGACACATTGACATGGCACGAACAGACTCCCAATAGCTTTCAGAAGCCCTGTGTGCAAAGAAGATGTGTGTGTGTGTGTCTGTAAAAGGTTGTGTGTTCATATCAATTGAGCACAGATCAGCACACTTGTTCCTTAAGTTACTCAGTACTCTCATGACTCGGGTCCTTGCAGCCGACCCTTCTTGAGAGTGAGGTGCATTTCTTGTTTTCAAACATGAGATCATAAATCAGAAGTTCTTAACTGCCTTAACACACATGAGGCACTTTCAACACCCTGGAGAGTTTCCACCAGAGCTATTCATTTTCACTGCTAGTAGGAACTTTAAGGTGACCGACAGTATGCATTGTGTGTATTCTTATATTAATAAGAATATAGTAAGTGGGCAGATTTTCATAATATCCAGTAAAAAAAATATTTTTCAACTTTCCTTTAGGCAAATGGCAGTAACACGCCCTTGTGAATCTGACACCATCTTTTATCTTCCAAAAGTAATTATACCATTTAAAAATGCTATGAGCATGAGGCAGCAGTAAATTGTTGGCTGTTGGCTTCTGAATACCTGTTTTCCTCAGGGGGACAGAGTGGGCAGTCCTCTCGTGAGGCTGGATAAAATGTATACATTTAGATAAATTGACCTTATCTTCTAAATCTATACAGGATCTTTTTCACATCAAAAAACATCAAAACTTAATTAGGCAGCAGTCCTAAGAGGAGCCTTGATCAAAGTTTGCACTATTATTGAGGCACTGGCTGTTCTTCCTGGGAGACAAAGCCCAGAAGCGCAGATTTCACTGTATTTCAATTTTAAATCAATGTATTTATTTATTTTCAGCTTCCCTTCCTTTCCTTCCTGACACAACCCTCCCCAATTTCTACCAGGCCTGCAGTGTCTTGCCCAGAGACACTTCAACATGCAGTCGGGAAGATCGGGGTGCGAACCTCTGACCCTATGGTCAGTAGGCATCCACTTTACAAACTGAGCCAGTGCCGCCCCTTCACTGTGCTAAAAATGTGGCTAAAGCAGCCTAAAGCAGATCTGAAGCAGCAGCACTAAAAAAAAGTTACAAAAGCCTGAGCCTCCTCTCTGCACTGCATTGGCTCACTATGCGACCAATGCGCTTCCCCATATGAACATGGTTCCTATTGAGCTGAGAAAGTACCTACTCTGCAGTAGAAAAAAAAAAAATCTCAAAACAGCATTCTATAAACTGTTATGGTTTAGAGTTTCTACAGTCCCAACATATAAAAAAGTGGGAACTTTTGGTTATTGTTGTAAGAACTATGAAAAAGTGGTCTGAAAGCACCTATGATGCACAAGACTCCTTCCACACAGCAGTATTACGAATTTTGATCAATGTACATACTAATATATAAAGTTACTTTATTTAGATTTGCATAATGTGTTTTTGATCATTTGTTGTGTGTAAACACAAAATCCGGGTGAGCAGTGGTTTACATTTTTATCCCCTTAAATTCATTCTGTTCCAATTCCAGTGAAACAGTGATTTTAGGTGAATCCAGGTAATAAGCTATAATCCTTTACTGATTCACCTTTAAATCCAATGCATAAAGAAGAAGATAAAGAGGTGAAGGGCAGGGAGGTGAATCAAGCTGCAGGCTAAAATCCCATAAATTTGACCAGTTAAACCCACTTTAGTTGTGATTAAAGGAGATTACACAGTTACACAGGTTGTATCAAAGTCAGCAAATATTGAGTGAAGGGACATGCAGGTGCACGTCAGCAGTTATATGTTGGCTTTCTGAAAGCTATAAGATGGAGTTCCCAATATTGTCTTTTTATTTTAATGTCCCAATATTGGTACAGAAGGTTACTTTCCTAAAAAAAGGAAGAAAGCAAACAGGGACAGAAATCATGATCATATCCTAAACACCTTGGGATGGAGCTTATCTGCAAAGGTTAATTAGAGGAGTGTTCTGTGTTTAACATGTGGGGCAAAGGGACAAGTTGGTCAATATGCAAAAGGTTAAATAGGGACAGTTCCCACCTGGCCAAGCTTTGTTGCCATCTGATGAGAAAAAGCAATGATAAGAGCATACACACACAGAGACAAGCACATACACCACCCACACAAACAGAGCAAACCAGCATGTAAAGAAAGACAGAGCAAAATAAACATTTTAAGCAAATATCACACAGACAAAAAGGTACACGCACATTATTTTAGTCTTTGATAAAACAGAGATAATAGACAAACAGAAACTAATTGTCCTATGAAAGAGCAAAATAACAGTAAGGCTGATAAAATATTAGAATAAAACAGTGATGTAAATAGTAATCATAATGCTATGGACAGATTTTCACTGTGAAGAAAATAGGGATTAAATCTGGAAGGACAAAAGGATAATGAGTAGTCGTATGTTCATGTTCTAGGAAAAACGACAACAACCACAAACAAAAAACAAAACAAAAACAAAACCCAATGGAGCCAATGAGAACTGTGTAGATGGGAAAACATGGAACTTTGAAACTACCCAAGTCCCTACTTAAAAGATCGGCAAACATCTAGATTATTTGAACTTCTAGGTTCAGTCTTTGGACGATGGCTAAGGACCTCGTGGA
The DNA here is from genome assembly GCF_033026475.1 of Channa argus. Taxonomy (NCBI): domain Eukaryota; kingdom Metazoa; phylum Chordata; class Actinopteri; order Anabantiformes; family Channidae; genus Channa; species Channa argus. The sequence goes on from NC_090214.1 coordinate 17,929,845, forward strand.
TCTGTCATTTCAACTTATGTGGAGGCATGTAACAGATAGTGTTTTGGAACATTACGTCTATGGTCTATGTCTAAGGTCAATGGACATGCAGTAAACGCTCAAACGTCTGTCCACAATGTTAAATAGACATTAATAGATGTTTAAAATAAGTATCATACCTGTACATCAGAAAGATACTTCATTTTGATGATTAATTAAGTTAAAGTTAATGGTTAAATATCTGGATGTCTGTTAGGAACATATTTAGACAGCTACTGCACAAAGGTTGTGTCTAAATAAGACTTGCACCAACATCCTGTACAGGTACTAAATATATGCACATCACCTATTTCAGACATCCATAATGGATGCCATGCCAGCCTGCCAAATTTCTTTTTCTGCACCTGTTTTACTTCCTTTTTGCAGATATAGGGGGCTTTAGCTCTGGAAGTAGAGCAGGTTGTCCAAAAATTGCAAAGACAGTGGGTTAATCCTGCCTCCTTTTGTCTACATGTGAAAATATTTTTGGTTAAGTCGTTCCTGGTGTGTGCTGTCACTTGTAATTGATGTTTGATAAAAAAACATCTGCCAAATAACTCAGTGTAGATGTGATGCCTCAATGCAACATTGCCAAGACTGGATGCAATGTTCACAAAAAATCCTGAGAAAATGACACATTAGCGATTAGAACATTGTGTCCAAATTCAACATTCATGAGGGATGCTGAAAAAAATGTTTTTGTTTTAAATTAGTCCAAACATTACACATATAAATAATATTCAAGAATTCAGTTTGAGAAACTGTAAAATATTATATGACTATATTATATGATTATATGACTCCTTACTTTTATATTTCTAAAGGATCAAATGCCCCTAATAAAACACAGACACCATTCATCTATGCTTTAAAACAAAAACTATAAAAAAACACCACATGTATTGAGTATGAGGTCCATTTTCTCTTTTATATCTCTAGCTGTTTACATTGAAATTTTAATGTAAAAACCTATGGTAGATTTTATTTAATCATAGTTGTCAAGTAAACGAGATCTAATTAATCTAAAAATTGTCTCTAAGAAAATCATAGCACATTTCTGGTAATTGTACTGTCCACCATAAAATTACAACTACAATAAAAATGCTCTGATTTTTTAAGTATCCATAAGTACTTAAGTGTAAGTAATTGTACCATGGAATTGGCGGAAATAAGATCCCAGTTGTAAGACAGCAGAAATATTCTTTTAAGTCTTGCAGTGGAACATAGTCTGTAACAGGCTTGCGTGCCATGAATACAGGCTGATGAAGAAGCAAAGACGAACAAAATGCTGGACAGGAAGTGAATGTTGGAGGAAAGGATGAAGAGGAGGTGGTTCAATCTGATAATTCTGTATCTAATCAAGGGCACAGCACACTGGACAAAGCCTCCTAAACAGGAAGATGGTATTATTTTAAATATGCAAGTTTAGAAATGAGCAGTGAAGAGATACTGACAGAATGCTGAACGTTACATCATCGTGTATTGTAAGGCTTTGTTTCAAAAATAAACAAGTAATGCTTTTAAGCTGCCATTTACTCCACCTTGCAATTTTTAAGTAGCTCATTTTTATCTGTGCTCTCATTAAGGACAACAGTACACAGAATACCTGGAACACCTTTCACTTTTCTAAAAGCTTGAACCTTTGAGACTGTTGGTCCTGTCAGAGCTTTATTTTCTTTTTTGCTGTGCAGCTTCAGTGTGCATTATTTATTTTATTACTACTAACACACATAAACTATACCTGATGAATAGAAAACAGATAATTGCACTTATATAACCAAAATACAGGTGTTAACATAGTTATATAACACGAACAGAGTAAATGCCAGCATCTTTGATCGTGACTGTGGTGGTGATGATATGAATAGCAAATAATACATTTGACATTTCTTCAAAGATGTAACTGTGAGAGGAAGCTACTGCAGATATCAGTAAACTCTGCAAATGACACTTGCTAAGATGGACAGGGAGGAAAGCAGAAGACACATACAAGCACATGGATAGACAGAAACACAGACAGAGAGAGCAGTCATTACCCCATAAGACTCCTGAAAGCATTCCACGTCAGAAAACAAAGAAGGAAGAAATAAGGTGAAAGAAAGGTGACAGAGATGGAGTCAGCAAGAGACAAAATGCATCAATTTACAGTTGGCGACAGGGAAGAAACCAAAGATAGAGGAAGCGTTACAGTAAAAAATAAGACAGGTAAAAATGTTTCGAAGGGTTTCAGGACAGAGTCAATACGAGAAACAACAGAACATGCAGTGCAGGTCTGTAAACCTCAACCGACTCATTACCTCCTTTTATACTGTAAACTTTGAACATTACATTTTAACTGACTGAAACTGGTTTCAATTGTAATCAACAGCATTCTTCAAACGTATGATCAGAGTATTGTCCAAATCAGTGTGTGGTACAATCAACTGTAGCTAACCACAGAAACATCCCTATAAGTTACTAACAATGAATGCTGATAAACTGATTTTGAAACAACAATAGCATCACATAATAGTCAACCCATAGCTAAACTCATAGCCTGTCAGCCAACTGCCTTACAGTAGCAGTGGACGTTGTATCATAATGAAGTTTGACACGGCCATGTTGGCAAAATAAGAGTTCATTTGTAATAACTAATTAACCAAACTGATTTGGGTATTAGAGCAGTACGCAGTCAGTTAAAACACTATACCAACACAAACTGTGATTTCTTTTTATGTTTTTTTGCAGCTGTAACTCTAATTGTAATTCCTGAAATACATTATATTCAAAGGATTGTTGTGATGGACAACAGTGCAAGAGAAATGATGGTGACTTACGAACAGGCAAAGGCCACCAGAGCTCCACTGACCACAATAAAGTCCAGAATATTCCATAGGTCTCGGAAATAAGAACCCGGGTGCAGGAGCAGTCCCAAGTCAATCATCTAAAGTGACAGAATAATTTGTAAGAGAATAATATAGAAAACACCACCAACATCTACTAAGATTTTCTTTGTTTTAAGTTATTGTGATGCCACTTTGCAGGGGGCCAGTCTAGATTTTTAATGTGAACCTGAGCATCATTATCCAAAGTGCTTTGCATTCAGGAAGAGTGTATCACAAATAAGAAAATTCTATTAACAAATGCCAGAGCAACTGACCACAGTGTGCTAAACAGTTTTCTAACCTACAGCTAAACTTTAGTCATGCAACAAATCTTTGGTTTCCACTGTGCTGCAGGAGTTGCAGTTACAGGCTGGCTTAGACTTACAGTGAAACAAAAACTTCTCAACCACTTCTCCCCTTTTGTACCTCAAACTTACAGTATCAGCCCCATTGTGCATCGCCCATCAGTGAGCAAAGTATTGAGCTAAATTATATCTCCATATAAATATTTCAAAATTAAGAAGGTCATAGTAGCAGAGCGACACATTTTGGTAATTGGGTAATTTGTTAAACTATTATTTTAGGTAACCTAAATTTCTAAACTTAATAGATAATAATTTCTAAAAAAAACATTATTTCACATAAAGACACATTTAGACTTACATAGAATTGTAACCACCTACTGTAATACACATGTAAGCACAATAATGTTTAAGTCTCATTTCCACTGCAGGAACTTTTCTTTGGGACCACAAACCTTTAAAGGAACATAGATCTGGACTTCCACTAGAGGCACAAGGGTCTAAACTGAGTTCTGATATTTTAATGTCATTTGTTGTAATTTATGTATATGCCTTGTGTGACTGTGATTTGTACAAATGACAATTCTTTTAACCAGGAACTATGGCAATTAACTTTCCTGTACTACTTCCTGGAAAAGACATGAACTCTCCAGTGGAAATGAACCTAGTTTTTAATCGAGTTCAATTGAGTTCAAATGAAGTCAAACTTCCAAGCTTCTCACCTTAATCACCATCTCAAAAGTGAAGACTCCAGTAAAGACATAATCCAGATACTTCAGAACCTGCAGGAACAAAAAAAGTTGAAAAAATATCCCGTGAGATGAGTCATAAAGAGATCCACTGACAGATGTTTTCAGTTTAGGACACTTGGAGGTGTGTGTGTGTGTGTGTGTGTGTGAGTGTGTGAGAGAAAGGACAAGACATGCACAACATGTTCCTCTGCCCTGTCAGAGGTCTCAAGCCCTGTCAGCTTTATATTCTCCTGCACAAACACACATCGCCTCAACACCCACTCAAGCACACACACGAATAAGTCACAAACAAAACAAGCACACGCGCAACATCACCTCAGATTCTGTCTCTGCTCTTGACTGGAATATTAATTAGTTTTGCTTGTCTGTCAAAAATGCAGAATCTACCGTCATTTGTCTGCATGCACGTATTAGCCTCTTATTCCAACATGAGTTACGAAAGATATGACGCAAGAATATAAATAATGCAGAAACCTTTTGCTGAAGTAAAGTGTGATTGACAACATTTCACCCCATTATTACAAGTTTTTTTGTGCTTCCTACCATTTGTTCCTCCATATTGGGCAATGGGCAAACTGTCATAGACCTTTATGATCGATTCAGCCCAAATGACACACATTCATCTGTAATACAGATTTTTCATACAAACACTGGCCTATGTGTCTGTTTTTCTGGTTTTGTTGTGCAGATGTTTATTCAGGAAGTCTAGATGTCAGTCTGACTCACGTTGTTGCGCGGAGCGTTGGCTTGCACGGGGTCCTCAGCTGCCAGGGCAATGCTGCTCATGGTAATGACTAACAGAATGCACATCTCAAAGTAGCGTAGGTTGACCACGTAATGACACAGCCGCCGCACCCTGCAAGACCGGAAACATACTGTATGAACACAAACATGCATACAGAAAAACTACACACAGAGTAGTAAGCTGGTTCTCCAATAACTGGGCATGAAGAACATGCACACAGCGATTTAATAAATATAGGATATTTAATGTTTATTTTATATGAATTGAAATAATTTAATTTACACTGGACATTTCTATACATACAGTACATAGTAAACTAAGACAAGGTGAACAGAGTGCGCGGGATTAATAACATGCTAAAGAGCTTTTGAAACTTCAGCCATTACCAAGATGTTGACATAATCCTTTAGCTCGGACATTATCTCGCACCCAGCTCAGAGGTAGTAATCCACCATTTTTTTAGAAGAGTAGCATGATCTCAGAGAATATTCACTTTTGCTAATGACACAAACCATAAGTGGGTCGGATAGAGCTTATAACAAAATCAGATGCATTAGTATAAAGGAAGATGATGTCTAATCTTGTGAGCTGGAGTAGGATTCATCTTGACATTGGGAAACCTAAAGAGATGATTATAAACGTAAGTATCACAATATCAGATAACAAAGTACCCTTAGTATATAGTTCACAGGTGCCAGCAGCAGTGTGGCGTTTCTAGCGATCCTCTTCCGCAGAACAAAAAGATGTAAAGAAGGGCAAAAACTGTATGTGTTTTTAAGCTTATGGAAACAGATAACAATCAGAGCCTTTGCTTACGTAGGATATTTGATTGGTCACTGCAGCACCTTGCTGAATGATGTGCTCCTGTGTCTGAGTCAGCATTTTATTGGGCTACTCATTACTTTGGCAAAGCCCCACTGCCCAGCTGCTTCAACAGTGTCCTCAGAGCTCCCTAACATAAGCCTGGTGCCTTTCACCGTTGGAAATGGATGATTCAAGACCCCATCACCCTGCCATTGCTGTGCTTTGGTTTAGCAAATAAATACTGTTAACTCTGTTAATCCAAACTATCATTAAAATTCAACAGTATTCCTCTCCGTTGCCTGTGACTTACGGGTTTGTTTGCCCAAAGATAAACATAGAGCTGTAGGGGAGAATCTGTCGAGGCCTGTTAGCCTCCTCCTCCTCCAGATCTTTCTTCTCCTCACTGAGTTGGAAATTGTCACAGTCAATGTTGTTCACTGGTGTGGAAAAAACAAATACGCTCATTTAGCCCAAAGAAACTCAAGCATTAGTAACAAGTAACACATTTTCTATAAATTTCAAATACAGGCCATTGGTCTATGTGGTTTGTTGATCATGTTCATTGCATTCAAGATGGTTGCAGGGTCAAGTTAGTATAATATTAAAAAGATTTGCTTATTGGGAAATCAACACACACTGAATAGGAACAAAGCTCATGTTACAAAGACTTCGTAAAAAGACATAGTACTTCTGAACCAGAAGAAATGGGAAACACCTACATCGTCCATCCAAGCTGGGAAGATTGTTAAATGTTAGTTTCTACTTATATAATAAAAACAGAACTCAGAATTACTGCAGAAACGTGGCAAAACAATTTTGTGGGGGATGTGGTGAGAATCATTTACCTTGATTACCATTAATAACCATGTTGTAAAACCTTCAAAATAAATCTTTGCCTTCAATTTTTCTGAACCTTTCCACCATGATGTGACTATAATATTCTCTACTCACTAGGAATGATGGTGGTTTCTCCAGGTGGAGCGGTGATGGTGACAGGGATGTGGATAGTGTTGCTGTTTAAGACAGCCTGGCTAGCCCTGGTGGAATTCCTCTGGTTGTCAGCATCCTCTTGCTTTTCTCCAAGACTCAGGGTGCTTCGCATTAGCCGTAGAGGACTGGAGGTGTCTTCCTCCGCATCTGTGTGCCTCTCTCTAGGGAAAGAACTGTGGATCTTATCACAGGCGTCATTATATTCCACTCACAGGGTGCTTCAAGCTTTTTCTGCCAAATGAGACCCACGCGAGAAGCGATTGGCCGCACTCCTAACAGACCACGACTTGTGTGGCAACAAACTAAAAGCAGACTTTTTCTGCCACGCTATCTGAACACACAGTGAGATGGTATCTGTATTTGGGATTTGTTCTTAGGTTCTAGAATCTACACATAATAAGGGCCACACTTACGTGCAGTACCGATATATCTTTTCTTCAGTTCCACAGTTCAATGTTGTTACAGTCCTAACATTACAAAAATATTTTCAGCATTTCATCATCACTAATAATATATATTTATAACTTTTATCAGTTTACAAACCATTATGGTGTTTAAAATGAATGATTACTACACCAATACTTCGATTCATATCATATAACATCGCCATGAAGTACTTCACTTTAGTTACTACCACAAGATGATAATGTGAGTCCTGACCACTCCTGGCATCCCACAGCAAACTCACTCCACACAGATAACTTTGGCCAAGCCTGACCTCCAGTAGACAAGTGGCTCTCTTGTGTGTTTGGAGAGAGGCACACTTCTCTTCTTCCATTTTATAAATATGTATGTAAAATAAATGTCTGCAGATTTAAACTCATTTAAATCTGCAGACATTTTTTTACTTTATCAGTATATGCGCTTCTCCAGATAGTGTTTACTGAACGAACATCGAAACTCGAAATGCATCTTTTTGTATCTTATTTTATATCTGCTACTGATGCTACTATATTGTACAGCTCATTTGCTGTTGATATCCTGCAGCACAGCTCCTGCTTCAGAATTACTGAAGTTTGTCTTTCTTTTGCAGTCCGGAGCTCCGCTGTGTTTACATTTCATGTGGCCGTTCTTGACTTCCTCAACATTTTTTTATAGTTTCTAAGACCTGTGTGTGAACACGGCCCTGCAGTCTCACACCCTTTTAAAGGCAATGGGGGGGGCATTTGCCAAATAAGAACAACTAGAACATGCTTTAGACTCATGAGGACAAATGGACACAGGTAAGAGCAGTTTAAGAAGACATCATGAATCCAACATAGATTTGCATTACGATGTATTACGGTAGTTGAACAGGGCTATAAACAGTATAATACTAATAGAATAGGCTGCTCTATACAAACAATACTGTGGCACAACTCAACTAAGGGTCTCCAATGAATAAAGGGATGAAGGCATGAAATGTGCTTAATAACTTCTAAAACAGTGTATAAAAAATAAAATAAATAACAAATACAAAAATTATAAACGAAAACAACTAAATTAGAAGGTCTGTCCACACTTTTGGCTGGTATTGCACAAGGGATCAAATCAGATTTATTCAGCTGTCCGAGAAATTTGAAAATTCCAGATCAACTCAACTATCCCAGACAAATATTCTGAGATTTGCTGGTTCTATTTATACGTGGAAGAGCTGCTGTATTGCATTGCATTAGATTATACATTTTAGCATTATATTATTATATTTTATAAAGTAGCCAGTGAGTGTGAGTGAGAGTGTGTGTGTATATAATTACAGTACCAACAGTATTAGAGAATATAATGTATATACAGAATATAATATTTCAAGTCTTACCTATGACATTTGGTCCCATTCTTGTTTCTCCTACAGTCGTCTCCATCCAGAGTAGATTGAGCTCTGACCATACGAGAGCAGCGACCCTTCCTCTCTCCATTGCTATCCCATCCCCCCCCCCTCACCCTTGGCTCTCCTTGTGAACCGTTCGCTATCATTCCATTTCCCTCTTTTGGTGGACGATGAGAGTGGTGATGTCGATGTCCTCTTTCTTCTACTTGGATGTCATTGGCTTCCTCCTCAGGTGAACTTGTTTGGTGGTGGTGGCTCCTCTCCCCTTTCCTTTCTTTCATCTGGCCACTGTTGGTGGTGTGTTCCCTGTTCCTGCTATGATGGGTGTGGTGCCTTCCCCCACGGCCGTTGCCTCCATCCCTGCTTTCTCCAATTCTGTCCCTTTGCCGGTGATGTTTCCTGGAGTGTGTGTAGAAGTCATCTCCCACCTTGTCCCTTGTGTCCCCTGACTCCTCCCACCTTCCTTCAGGGGGCCTGCTGGGTTTGTCACCATTCCTGGCCTCCACCACAAGTGGCCGGTCCAAATGAGTCTTCATGTCTGGGTGCAGGTTGAGGGCGGAGGACAGACGGAGGCGCTCCTCTGGGTCAAGCTCATTGAATAGGGCCTCACTGCTCGCCCTCATGTTGTGTCTCCTGAGCTGGTTGGTCCTCTGCTCCCACACTGACATGGTCTTTGCTGACCGCTGCTGCTCTTTACTGCACACAGGAATAAAACCCACAGAGAAAGACAATGTAATATTGATAAAAACGACACAGAAACATTTTGTGTCTTGTTTATCATTACTTTGTCTAAGTTCTGATTAAGTATCACCACAGTTACATCCAGAGTTACATCCACAGTTACATCCATCGACACCATATTTTCTGCCAATTCAGTTTTTACTTTGTTGTGGTTATCAAGCCCCTAATTTTGAACCAATAACATACTAACCCATTTTCATTACTTTGAGTTTATTTTACAATTTTAAAATATTTTCAGACTATTTCTATATATTTATTTTATTTAGATACATAACGAACTTTACATAAAGTGGTCAATGGATGTATTAACAAATGTTTGCCATTGTTAAGTGTTCACTTACCATATGCCTGGTGTTATAAATACCTACTGTAATATGTTTTACAGCTCAGAGGAATATCATGACATTATCTGATTATGACAGATGTGGTATTTTACTGCTTTTTTTCTTTTTTGAGCAGCATACTACCCCTGTCCTTGAGTGAGAAAAGAAAAGAGAAACCATCTTAATTTTGGTTTCAAGTTATGTTCAATGAGTCGTCAGCAGTCTGAGTAAAACAAATTCAACGGGTATTTTAAAGTTTAATCTTTTGGTATCACATTCGATCATTGCGCTTTAGACATATTTATTGGACTGAAGTCTGCCTCAGACTGCTGAAAACTCATTATACTTGTACTTTAGACTGCATTTTCGCCAAGGTTTGTGGAACAGGAGCTCGATCACTTACAGGTTCTTCACTCCACCCAGCAAACCCAGCACACAAGAAATGGCAACACCAGGATGTCTCACTGCAGTAAAAGCTCAACATTTGGATGTTTGTCCACAGCATTAGGTAGGCAATTAAAGATGTTTTTGGAATATCATATCTTTTGGAATAGCTTTACGTACTGTTACATCGCAATTGAAACCAATGGACAGAAGCTATGAAGAGTAGAAATTAAAGCTTGTACAAAAGAGAAATTAAGCTTGTACCATGACCTCACAAGCTAACTTTCAGGAAAATCTATTTGCAATCAATAAGCTGTTACTGAGAATTGTTATTTGGCCTCATAACCATGCCACACAGCCTAGAGTTTTACATATGCTGATGAAAATAGTAGTGGTGAAAAACATATTGTATTTAATATTAATGCCATGTGATTCACAGTGTGAAACACACAGAGGCCTCATTATAGACAGCAGCTTTTAAAAGTTGGATTGTTTTTGTCATGTCATATCATATTTGGCAAACATCTGCTCTGATGTGGTATGCAAATAAGTCTGTTAGGACCAGTTCTCGTGTTAAATGGAATCAGGCAGGACCAACATGCTATGGATGATGGCTATCCCTGACAGGTGCTGTAACTGCTTTAAGAAAACCAACAAGCCCACTTCAGATGACTATAGTACAAAATCGTTGAAATACTACTTTTGCACAATAAGAAAGTAAGTGAAATCAAATCCAAATCAAAAATAGTTTTATGTCCATACTGTGTCTGCACAGTAGGATTGATTTTAAATGGGGCTTTATGGGCCTGTTAAGTTTGTTTCATCTGGTCACCTGTACCTCAAGACTCGTCGGGCAGGGGATGGATAGACAGTATAATGCCTAAAAGAGAGACAGAAGACACAAACAGACAACACAGAGGACACAGGACAGGTATCCACAAAGAGGTGAGCACACACATGTAGTGTTTAGACTGTATAGAACAGAAACAGAGATGTAGAACTGAAGAATTGGAGAGAATTGTTTTGTGAAACACCAGCAAAGAACATCTATACATTCTAAGCAAGAGATGGGAAATGTTGAAGAGATTACACTCAGCTATAGCATTGGGTTTGTGTGTTCTCAAACAGGTGAGGTTTTACGTAAGCGTTGCTGGCCTTTCATCTGCACTTAAATTGATTGAGGCTGCAGATCTTCAGGCAGGAGAGCAAACTTACAGCTCAGAGGTGTGTTTCCTTTTGACCTGGGCTTATGCTGTCTTTTAAAGTGATGTCCATATGTCCTACGATAACAAACAATGCCACATGGCCTGCAGTGATAACAACACTCATAGAAATTAAACATTTATACAATAATTATTCACATCAGAGAGCACAGAATAGATTATGAATACCTGTAGGCGTAAGCACAGATGATGTGCGGCCATCAACATAGTGCACAATGGTTGGTTAAGGCCACAGGGAGGAAAAACTGTGTTTGTGTATCAACAATAACCCTGAAAATTACATTTACACTGGCCTCCAAGCTTAAAAGTTTTATGCCTTTATGCTATTTGCACGTAATTATGTTTTTCTGCTCTGTGAAGCACTCTTTAATCGCCTTTATTTATATAAGAATCATAACTACATTTCACTTTACTAGCAATAATGAAATGACAGACTACAATTTATTGTTCAGGAGGTCAAGAGGACAGTAGGAGAGGAAGCAGGCAAAGAGAGGAGAAGGAGGAAAAAAGAAAAGAGAGTGCATAAGAAAAATGGAAAGAGGAGCAAATAATGAAATGAAAGACATGACAGAAGGACTGAATAGGAGCAGAAGAGAAGGAAAAGGAGGAGGAGGAGAATATTGTAACAGAGATTGGTAACTCACGGTGACTGAATGCTGCTGATGGACGACCTGCGAGAGAGTGCATCTCGATTTTGCTTTACAAAACTGTACATGCAGAACAAAAACAAAAGAAAAAAAATGAGACATACATCTGAAGGGGAGAGGTGGACTGTCGGTCTGCGTGTCCACCAGTCCCCTTCTGTTTTACAGTAAAGGAGTAATCTTTGTGGCCTCTTCAAAAAGGCAATTTACAAAACGTGGTTGTCAACCAAGGCATTTTTAACAAAAACCGAACCTGAAAACCATTCAGGGATTTCATTCTAAAACACGATCAAAATACAGTTACTAATGAAATTGCATTTAATAGTAAAAAATAGTTTTATATATTTTGATTGTGAAAAAACACATATTCCACGTTAATTTGTTTCTTGTAGTCTATAGTTATTTTGTAATGAAACCCTGAGTTTCTTTGAAACAGAACACAGTTACAGTAACACACTGTCCAATGTGCAAATTGAGAACAATGAACACGCACAGATGCACAAATCACAACATAACAACAGTAATAAGATGAAATTGTTTGGAAAGTTAGCTGACCAGTGAATTACACAGCAAATCATTTTCTAAACTCATTTTCTAACTGACCTATTTCTTAGTGAGGACGAAGGCAATTAAGAAACTGGTGTAAATCAGTTGAATCACTTTTATGAAATTAAAGGGCTGTGTGACACTTCATATCACACAAAAGGCTGCATAGTATTATTATCACTAAGTTTACTGTTAACGTGCATTTAGAATTCACTTCATAACATAAAGATTTTTTATTGTATGACAAAAAATGTTGTTTTTAAAGTAGAGCAATGACCTCATTCAAGGGGAAAACATACAATCAATAATAAATACGATAAAACCACTGCTAAAATCTAGCATGAATAGTTCAAGCATCCTTAGTTGGGTCTACAGTTCAAGGTAGACAGTTGGGTGTAATACACAAGGCAACACCAGTGGAACACTCACAGTGGGAGTAGATGAGGATAAGTCTAATGTATTTAGGTTAAACATGGCGTAAACATGTAGAGATTTCACATGAGGTAAGAAGGGACAGAAGAATGACACACTGCATGAAAAAGGGACATTTAACTCCAGCGTGGGATTGAACACGGCTGCTGTCAGAGGGATGAGATGCTCAGAAACTTACGCAGCTATTGAGATGTTGGCTGCTGACAATGGGCTGACTTCCTTCACCTCCAAAGCCTTCTGCAGGGCAAGCTTTTTATTGGCTGCCTCCTCTTGCTCTTCTTCATCCTTAAACCAGTAAAGATTGAGACAAAAACTGTGTTTATGGAAAATATAGTAATATTTTTTACATGGTTTAATGCAAAATACAACAATTTCTTTATACTGCTACTTTCTGTGGTATCATAGTCCTCAAAAACAATATTCAGAGTGTTTGACTGAGCACACCTTAGTCAGCTCCTGTGCATTGGCCAAGTTATCGACAGCAATAGCCAAGAAGACATTCAGGAGGGTGTCTGAGAAACAGGATTCATGGGAAAATACAGTTTATATCTCACTGTACTACAGATGCAGCAGCCTAAAACTGCTAAGTGATGCTGGTGGATTCTAGACTGACTTGCAAAACCCCTGTGATGATGTAATGAAAAAGGGGAGTTTCATACTTACAATGTTGGCCTCGATATTAAAAAAATGTAATACATAACTCTCTACTCTGTGCAAAATAACTAACAATATTTTGGGGGCTTGGTGGCTCAGTGTTGGGCATTGGGTTGGGATGCAGAATGCCACAGGTTCGAATCCCACCCTCTGGTGCGGCTCAGCCCAGCCACCAAGGGCCACCCTGGTGCCGTTCCCAAGCCCACAAAAAATGGGACAGTTGCGGCAGGAAGGTCATCCGGTGTAAAAAAAAAAAAGACTATTATTACTCCCTTACTTATTACTATCTGTCAAAAGTACCTTGCTAAATTACTTGTATTACTTTTCCGACGGGGTTACGATCTGAAAGAGTAGAAGTGAAATAGTGGAAGTGGGCAACATTTCATCCATCACATATGCAGCCACAAGCTTTATTAGTTGTTGTTGCTTGTTGAAGCTGCTGGTGTTGATTAAAATCCAGCTTGTCATTAGCCACTGAAGGGCTACAGCCATCCTCTACAGCAGAGGCCTCTTTGTTGGAACACGTTGTGCTGTGTGTGTTTCAAGAGGTTTGAGGTCATGTTTTTCACAGTAGTCTTACCACTGCAATTTATTTGTTACAATGTTTGTATCACCTTTCAACCTGCCAAAATCTAAGAAATGTAAATATTTGCACTTCCATCATACCAACTTAATGCTTATGGTGCTGCTAATAGTAAAGAAAAAATAGTTTAAAAAAATAGTAGAGCTAATGCAATGACTTTGAAAATTAAATGTCAGATTCAAAAGCAATCTTTGCCACAGTGACAACAAAAGTACGGAGGCCCTGAGAGCTCACAGCACTGCAAATCGAGAAAGAACACACAAATTTAAAAAAACAACTTCATCAATTTGACACCACAGGCACAGAATTAAGAAAAGCGCTGCAACAGTAACAACACAACCAAATGATAAAACCCAGTGACATCCTCCACAGTAGGCCTGAATAGGCTTGTTAAAGGTGGGAGGTGGGAACAGGGTGGAGTCATCAAGATGTGACGATTACAAAAGGGGTATGTGAAGCCAGCTATGTTCACGTGGAGAACCCTTCTCTCAGCAAAGGAGGTGCACTGAGAATCTTCACATTTTTCAAACTTATTTATTTATTTATTTGTCCTTTCGGCTTATCCCCTGAGTTCAGGGTCGCCTTGTCCGCATGTGGCACAGTTTTTACGCCGGATGCCCTTCCTGATGCAACCCTCCCTAATTTCTACCGCAATCCTCCACAGCTGGGGAGGGGAATGGGCTGTTAGGGTTTCAGTGTCTTGTCCAGAGACACTTCGACATATAACCCATATAACCGGGACCGGGGATCGAAACCACTGACCCTGTGGTGCGTGGACGACTGTCTTACCAACTGAGCTACAGCTGCCCTATAGAATTTTCACCAACATTAATACTGTACTGGAATTACTGGAAATGTAATTTATTTCTAGTAACATTACTGGTAACATATTACAGCTCAACACTGGATACTATTCAGGTAAGTTCTGTTAGCCATGCATGCACCAAAGTCTTTACATTTTAAACCTCCAAAGCAAGCGTCGAAACAAATTCTACCTGGCTACAACATCTCTTTGTGACACATTTTGCTCATACATCAAGGACAATCAACATTCTTAACTTAGGAAACAACTTTGCCAACACAAATCCAAAGGAGTCCTGGCCCACTTAGGAATTTCCATAAAATGTCATTCAAATTCTACGCCATGCAAATCACTGTGAAATGCAGGACGTTTGCACGCTAATAAAGAATAACAACCGTTTCCACAATTTGATTCTGCCCCTTCTGATACAAATACCCTCAAGTTTAAACGAGGTGATGTTAAAGAGGATACAATTTCCAAAGAGTGTGAGGACGATGAAGTAGATGGAGGAGAACATGCCCCGCCGAACACCTCCTTGAGACTCAATCCCGTGGTACATCACAGCGTTCCAGTCTTCACCAGTAAGAATCTGAGGAAACACGAGTCAAAATGAGGGCAGGGGACACAAGTTGGATGTAGAAACAAGTGCAGAATTAAATTACTTTACAGAGTAAAGGGTTATGAGCACAGACAAATTGAAGGATTATGAGTGATCTCATTAGGGGACAGAAGGTACACGGACCAGTCATTCCAATTAAAATGACTGATAACAAGCGTTCTTTCTCCATAAAGTGTATATTCCCATGTATTCGGAAAATGTGGAGCGCACATTGTATACATTGTAAATGTATGTGTGTGTGTGTGTGTGTGTGTGTGTGTGTGTGTGTGTTTGTGTTTGTGTGTGTGTACACGCTAATATTTGAGCGGCGTGTGTAGGGAGGTCTTACCTGGAACACGGTGAGAATGGCTGCTGGGAAGGTATCAAAGTTTGTTGTTGGCGTCTCATCTTCAAAGTTAAATCTGAAAGAAGCAAAATGAAAGAAACATTGCTACAAAGAGAAGCAACAAGACAAAATGTATAAAAATGTAGTCAGATCTTATGAGGATCTACCTGCAGTTCAGGAAATACGAACAATAATAAGAACATCAAAATGTAATTATTTCAAAGATTAAAATGAACAGGAAAATGTACAACTTGGATGTATAATGCTAGGTGACTCATTTTGTGCTACATTTTGTCTGCAACTTTTTTATTATCTACATTTATACCACAGTACACCATCTCATACACATTTGCACTTCTATACTTGGTGAGGACCCTTAGTGATATAATGCATTCCTTTGCCTCTAATGCTAATCCTAGAGGCTAGGAACATAATTAAAAACTTTACCCTAAAGCCCTCAGACAGCACTTTGAATGACTGATGTTAGACATGGCGTCTTAAATATCCAAAAACTCCAAAACCTACACCAGCCCTCCCAAAGATAGAAGCACAGCACAAGGGTAAAAGGAGGCTTTTCGGTTCCTGCACAGCTCCCAAAACTAGTGTGTTCAAGGATGAGGGGAGTCATCTTGTATTGATAATCTTTGAGACAGAAGGAGAAGGAGAGTGAGGTGCAGCAGCAGGAAACAACAGGGAGTCATGCTGTCAAGTCCAAAACACACTGCCTCTGCGTCATTTGACGTGTCACATGCACAAAAAGGAGAAACGCGGATGCAGTGGGTCAACAGATCTGTGTGGCGTACAACCATCTAATATGAAGCAAATAAAGTACATTCTAAATGTTGTGTCGATTAAGGAATTCTCTCTTATCTCGACTTCCTTCCTCCCCTGAAGAGCCAACCACTGCTCACCAGGAAAGGTCTGTTTTTAAACATTTCTTTGTTAGTTGTAGGAATCTGGTTAAGTTCTTTCTTGTCCTTACTGACAGCTTTAACACTGTGTAGAAGCTTACAAGAGAGGAAATCAAAGTAGCCTAGATATGCCAAGCAGAGCAGTGAGTGAGTGAAAAAATGTCTTCCTTCTGGGATATTAGTGCTTTAGCACCTCCAAAGTTTAGGGAGTGGTGAGTTAAATGGGTATGAATAGCAAAACATGGCCATGGTGACACGCATCCTACAGTGCCAGTACATTTTGGGCTCAACGTAACAGAAATCCTAGAGGGAAAGTTGAACACACTTCAACACTGGGATAAAAACAGTGACAGAAAAAACCAAACTAAGTCAGAAATACAGGTTAAGAAGGAAGGAGGGAATAAGGTCGGGATTTAGTTTTACATCTTGTAATCTTTCTAGCTTCTTGTCTAAAAAAAAGCTGTTTCACACAATTTCTGAAACAGTTTTTACCCAAATAGCTTTCTGAACCCAAAGGTATTGAGTTTACACAAACTGAAACACTTACAGTAAGCTCACTGTAATTACTGTGGCACAGATTTGACTTGTGATTTCTCTTAAAAGTTACCAGATGGATCTGGTTTTATATCATCACTACATGCACATCTTCCACAGAAAGGATCTAAATCGGTTCACAAATCCCCCAAATAACCCAACAAACCTGCCAAAACCTGAATCCATGGTCTTGAAACTGAAGAAGAAATGAGAGAATGACACAAATGTGTATAAGGGTGGGATGTCCTTCAAATGAAAACAGCTTACATGGCTCATTCGTGATTTCAGTTCAACTTAAATATAGAGAAAAAGACATTGCTTGGGTTGAACAGAAAATATGTTCCAAACTGAGGTCAAATTCTAGACAGGTTTTAATTTAATTGTACAAATGAGTTCTGTTGTTTATGAGTTAGTAAACGTTCTTTAAATATGTCAAAGTGAAGAAGAATCTGGTGATTTAAGCTGCATACATTTAGTAATTTGGCAGACACTTCTATCCAGAACAACACACACATAAGAACACACATAAGAACAGTTCAACATCTGGACTAGAAGATCAAACCCGCGATGCTGCATTTAGAGACCAAAGGGTTCCACCTTTTGAGTCCAAACTCTTTTTTTTAGTCAATGTGAGCTTGTATGATTCAATTCATTACAGAACAAATGTGTTGGTTACCAGTTACTAACTGCCTGCCCTCACCTGTTATCATTTTGTTAACCGGTTCCCTCCTGTCTTAACTCCCTCTCACCATTCACTCCCATCTTTGTTTTTTGGTCAGCACCTCCTCTGTTCACCCTCCCTGGATCTTTACCCACCCCCTCCTGTCAATTCCCATCTACTGTAACTGCTAAAGTCAGTCTGTCCACCTTGCTGGGTTCTCCGTCTGGAGAACCATTGAGCAAAGGAAACGACATTTTCAGAGAGAAATCTACCTAAAGAAATCAGTATTCTCCCACCCCTACCCTGATTTCAAAAATCAGCTTTGCGGAGAAACAGTACAACTGTAACCTGGTTACTTAAGTCCATGAAAACAAACTGATTGTTACTGATCTGTGGAATTAATGAAATGAGCTTTACACATCTAGGAACAACCGTATAATTTAAGGCATGAGACTTGTCACATAAAGGGGTTTCTCTTCAGAGCAGGTCCTCTGATATGTGTGTGTCAGCATGTACTGTGTATATGTGTATTAAATACCACCTGATAATGGTTTCTGGGTTTGATACAGATATCACCATTTGAGAGTAAAGTGTAAACGTATACAGGATAAACATTTTCTGTGATGAAAATAAAACTGAGTAGAATGTTTTAAGATATTTTCCAAACAAACAACCACAAAGGTTATAATCCCAGATGTTAGAATAAATATTCATTCAATATTCGTTTAAATTCATTTAAACAGTAAAAGTTCCATCCTAGCTATAACTTCCCTTACTCCTTTTTAAATTCCTGGTTGTCTTTTTGGGCTTTGCCTTTTGCCTTTTTACTTGAATTGTATATCAGCCTTTTACCGGGCACTGCCTAATCCCTTCCTTGGTCCTCTTATTTGATCCTTGCCTGCTTTTGTCTGCCGCATTTACATGAGCGAGTCTTTCAACTGTGAAACAAAGATATAATAAAGATAATCTGAGAAAGTTAAACATCAGATGAACTAAAACTAAGTACTAAAATACACCTGCTCATAAATTAAACACAATACAAAACACAGGAAGTCAACAAATACATTATTACTTACTAGTCAAACAGCAAGAACATCAGCTCAGCATCTGTCTTTTATGCTTTTATCTCTTTTTGCTCCCGACAACAGATAAAATCCAGTCAGATATTTGCTATTGTCTGGTCTGTTGCTCAGTAAGTCCTTCTTTTTGTCAACCTCACTTTCTCAGATATCGCTTTCTTGGGTCTTTTTGCCACCTCTGCCCTGTTGAGCCCCATACTAACAATAGCGTCCTCTTAGGTGGTGCTGCAAAGTGTAAATGCAGTTCTCAAAAGAGGTTCCAAATGCCATTTACCTTATTACAAGTCAGTATACCATTAAAATGATTTTGAAGCCGTTTTAACTGTAAAAATTAGGGGATTTATGGGAAATGTTCCACTAGCATCAGTCTTCTGACTGAATGGGAGCAAACCCATGGCAGCCTGCAGTGTTACAAAATTAATATTTAATGGTGATTAATGAAAATCCAATATTGGCCAGAAATATCAGCCAACATGTATCAGTCTTTTTCATGCACCGGACAGGGAAAGAGGAGAGTTGGTGGAGAGAAGGGAGGGGCAACACCCTCAATAAGCTTTTCCTGCCTTGGTATGTCATATTTTCTCCCCCTATGCTGCTTCCTCTTTGTCCTTCTCTGTCTTATTACTGCATCTTCCATTATGACCGACCCCCTTTCTTCACTACACCCCGGCCTCCCCTTTTTCTTCCTGCGTAGTTCCAACTCTCTATTCTGCTCTCCCACACTTCTCCCCTCCTTCCTTGAGGATTAGTAAGCTCAGTGCAGGGAGCAGCATTTTTCTCTGGCTCCTCTGTGTGCCGACCTCTGTTTTCTTTGATAATAAGGATTGGAAGCGTGCAGCTCAGCTTCCATGTAGCCTGGGAGACTTTACTAAATCAATGCTGAAAACAAGAGTCATGTGAGGCCTATGAGCCTTTACCCTCCAATTCTTCAAACAAGAGTAGCATGTTTATATTGTATAGGTTAATGCAACACAGCATGAACTGGAGATAAGTGCTGTATGATATTGGAAAAAAAACTGCAGAGTACTGGGACTGTGATATTAATGAGGGCACACATGGGCTCCTGTATGCTTATGTGAAGAGAAGAAATTAAAATGGCTTTTACTGTATGAGGAATAAACAGAATACAAAGAGGCAACCCCTGC
The DNA here is from genome assembly GCF_033026475.1 of Channa argus. Taxonomy (NCBI): domain Eukaryota; kingdom Metazoa; phylum Chordata; class Actinopteri; order Anabantiformes; family Channidae; genus Channa; species Channa argus. The sequence continues at coordinate 17,949,733 of NC_090214.1, forward strand.
ATTTACTAAATCTGAAACTAATCCTGGATTTCACTGAGGCTTCTGTTATTATTAACCTCCAAAATGACAAACTGCAGAGCAGCAGTTTTTTCATTAAATGTGCCAAATGTTTCAAACATGTGGAAGCTACAAATTGGAATTAGAAAATTATAAGTAACTGAGATTCATAAAGCGTAAACATATTCTATTGTCAGCCAGTTGGTTATGCATTTTGCTAGTAAACCTCTTTGTAAATAGGCTAATTACCTACTTATTAGTAGGGTTACTAAGGTAACCTTAGTAATAGAATAATAAATAAAGCTTAACACATTTATTATTCTTTAAAGTTACTGAAAACTATGAATGGATTGATAAAAATGTACATTCTTCCAGTGTAACCAAATCTGCTTAATGATATTGAAGATTTCAAAGAAGACTGATGGGAGTGGATGAGTCTGTATTTTTTCTTCACAAGATCAAAAAATTTCTGCATGACCTGGCCAAGACTTTTTTTCCTAATTTGTCAGATTAAATTCTAACTCTTAAACATCATAGACAGTCCAAGATTGCACTGTCAAGCTGGAGATAAACTGTCTGGCATTCAGATAACTAACTAACTAACCAACTAACTAATTAACTAACTAACTAAATAAGTAAAATATCACAGTCCAGACAGGAAGTGGTGAAAACACTGCATGCTAACAAGCTGGAGCTAAAACCTACAATGCCATCTCTCCTGTGTCTGAGTAAAATTAAGCAACAAATTTCTGCACTTTATGAAAGCAGCAACCACACAAATGTACTACACATGTACACAAATGTAGTACAGTAGTGTATTACAGTAAATCCTGCACATTTCCTATGAGCTTATCATCACATATTTTCTTCCCAAACAGTCCGTGCTGTCCTGTGAGTCTCAGCAGGGAAACCGTCCTCTGCCTCAAGCTGTTTATCTTTCAATTCTCACAATTTTACCAGGAGATGACTTTTGGTGTTTTGAGAGAGAAAACATAATCTCTGAGCCAAAAATAACGTCAGAATATAACAGTGCACTTCTTTTTCTCCCTAGCAAGCTATATAATCTTCTATTTACGACTTAATGTGTATTTCCATCAAACAGCATTTCGCTAGAGGAGTAGCTGTGTTTAACTTCATTTTGAAAAAATTCAGGATTTTCTGAAGCATAAAGAAGAACAATCTTCGAGCACAAAAACAGTGGATTCCCCATTTTTAAGTTAAAGCATAATTCTTAAAATACTGACACCTAATTTTTTAGGATTAAAGGTCAAATGTACAACCGAATGAGCGTGAATGTTAGTACAGACATGATTGCAGAGAACAATGTGTTCAGCCTGATGTGCTTGGCTGGCTGAAAGCACCACGCAGACGTCAGACTCATCTCACACTTGTCCATCACCAGAGACTGATGCGATGTTAATGATGGTGCGGATTGATGTAAGACTTGGCACCATGGCAACAGGCCGCTGCTTCAAAGACATCCAGTGGTGGTGTGGTGTTTGTGAAAGGTGTCAGTTCGAGGCGACGTGGTTTCATGCGAAAGTGACATTTCACTTCAGAATGTCTACAGTAGTGGCAAAGGTAACAACACACCATGATTCACTGGTCTAACCATTTTCCGTAAATGCATATTCTTTTCTCTTAAACAGGAGAGGGGAACCCACGTGCCCCAAGGGCTGCTGTCACACTTGTTTTTCAACTACCCACTGCTGATTACCTGCATCAGGTACAGTATGCTTAGTCAACCAAAAGCTAGAGGAGCAGGGTGTAGAACAGAGATAGCTGAAAAACAAGCAGGGCTGTGTCCCTCAAGGAGGATTGGTTCCCCACCCTTGTCTTAAAAGTGATGCACCTGTGTGCAAAAGTTTACATCCCCTTATTTTGAAATGGCAAAGATAATAAAACAAATATGTTTTTTTTTTTCATCAACATAAAATTTTGGGCCCAGATACCTATAGTATAAACGTTGCTTCACCAGTAATAGATTCAAGTTAATTTGAATTTTTAAAGTTAATATCTGGGGAGACACAAACTTTTGCACTAATACCATATTTGTTGTTCTAACAAATTTTTTTATTAACTCCTAGACCATTTTGTAATTGCTGATGATAGAAGGAAATTTGTATGAGCTGAATGTGCCTTGTTATTTTGTTAGGATTTTGGTTAAGTTTGCATCCCCTTACATTCAAACTCAGTGTAAGGGGATGCAACCCTTCAAGTGCTAAGAGACATAAATAGGCTTTAAATTTTGAAACAAATCTGCCCAGACACAAAAAATAGGCTGTTAATATATATCAATGCTGCATGGGTGAGGCAGTGTCTGTGTGATAGGAGGGGATATGTGGAGAGAGAGACAGAGTCAAATGTGTGTTTAGATAGTCAGGGCTGTGTGCCAGACCTTTAACTGCAGCAAGCTCAGATTCATGAGGTGTTTTTGTCATTAGAAGACATGGAGCTCCTGCTGAGAGTGAACTCAAAGGAAAGTCGGTGCTGCTGCTGCTGCACCAGCTACATGCTGCGTCAACACGTCTGTCACACTGAGCCAGGGACCACACACCGGGAGTAGGGTCAGGTGGAGGGAGGGATGGGTGGAGGAGAAGAGCAGAGGATGTTTTTGTGTGTGTGTGTGTATGTGTGTTGAATTGAGGATGAAGGGAAACAGGAGGAAAGAGTGGCTAAAATGTGGGAAGAGTGAAAGATTACTCACTGTCCTCCAAAAAGCTGCATGCCGAGCAGAGCAAAGACCACAATGAAGAGGAAGAGGAGGAAAAGCAGGCTTATGATGGACTTCATAGAATTGAGGAGGGAAACCACAAGGTTCCTCAATGAGTTCCAATATCTGAAAGAAAAAGGATTGATTTTAAACATTTTGGGAACACATATAACTTTTGCCAAAAAACAGTGACAGTAACAGCTGTAGGTGGCATAAAACAAATCAATGTTTCAGGGACAACAGCTGCCAGTTTCAGTGAATTACAGGATTACAGATGATCTACAAAAGCACTGTCATCAAACCCTAACGGGATTGTCAGTTTGGAGAGAAAAACATTTAAGAAGGCCTGGTTACCAGTGATGCTTCTTTAACATAGAAATTATATCTCCAAAATGCAGGCGTTTAAAACTCTTCACACAAATTTCAAGAGTTTCTGATGAAGACTGACTCTATATTCAGTTTATTCAAGACAGTAAGTACCAACAGACTCATATAAAAATACTTTTGAGACACTTGTTCTTTACTGGACTATTTCTATTTTGCCCAACTTCTGACTTTTATTTCCAAACAAATAAGAAAGAAATATTTTCCTAACCCAAATTTAACTGTGTTAATTACTAATTACTAATTACTTTGCAGAACTAAAAAATATAGAAAAGAAATAACCCATGCTCTATTAAAATGTAAGTACAATAAAGTGGTTTATATCAGCTCCACCCTCACAAGATTTTTTTTTGTTCCACACCACGTTTCTATATTTTAGTATTTATACAACTGGTGTAGTTTTTTGCTGCACATTTGAAAGTTTGTCAAACAAGTTTGAATTAAATACCAACAGCAACAAATACTGTTTAACCATGCAAAACCATTTTTGTATTGTCTTAAATTCGTCATTCTTTGTTAATGAGTTTTGTTCACACAAGCGTTCCACTTCAGATTCACCACACTCCCTTATTTGCACAATTTCATCATAATCTCTCATTACAGACTGACTGATGGCACCTGTTTATTAAGAACTGTGTGCCCATGAGATTTAATCAATGCCATTATCAATGCAGCTTAAATTGCTGCCTGTTCTGCTTCATTTGGGGTAAAGTTGAATTCACAAAAATGTTAGAGTAAAAGGAATAATTTCACACAGTAGAGCTTCCAGTCTGCTATCACAATACATAAATAAAAAAACTCTTAAGAGCATCACATAGTTGCTGTAAACGTCCTACAACAACTAAAACATGTACTATTAATAGTACATCTGTCAGTGATCTGTGATCACAGCAGTGCTGTGACAGAAATAAAAAAGAAATATTTCAGGTTGCATGAAATTAAGACACTATAAATGCCTTTCTGTAGCAATTTCTATATCACAGCTATACCCCTATGTGGATTTCGTTCATGACTGAAAGAAAATTTGAAATATGGGAAAATTGATGAATACTACAATTTCTCTCAACTCACTAATATGTGGCAGTTAAGAAGAAATCGGTTTATATGAGTGGGTCTTGCATGAGGCCAATTGTTGTTAAACTTTTGCACTCTGAAACTTTGTTCTGTTCTTTACTCAAAATGTTAGGGTTAGGGTACATACGCCTTAGATGGCGTTTTGTGTTGGCCAGCAGTGATGAGAGAGAATTCAAGTCAGGCAAATCAACAGCTGTTATAGTTCATCTGCAACAGTTACTATGCCCCTAAAGTCTGCCACAAGTTTTCAGGAAGTAAAAAAATATTAGGAGTCAACACATGTTTGACTCATACAAATAAGGCCTATTGTAAAACTTGCTCAAATATTTTCAGAGATGCAAAGACAAATAGGACAGGTGAGTGAACATCCTCTGCTGTTCCAGTTATATCCTCAGCCTAATCTCTAAATATTGAGAGGTAAGTTCAAAGAACACTCACTTTGTGACTTTGAATATTCTGAGCAGACGCAGGGCTCTCAACACACTGATACCAAACGATGCTCCAGGTTTAATCATGTCCCAGATCACCTCAAAAATACTTCCTACAATCACCTGGAGAAGAAGCACAGAATAAAATGATCACTTTTAGTATTTTGCATGTTGGTTCAAGTTGGTTCAAAACACATCAAATTTTGCCCTAAACCAAAAGATGACCTGATTAGGATCCAAAAAGAACAATTGCATTTCCTTTGTGTCTGTGTGTTACAGGCGACAGAAACTTACCCCAAAATCAAAACAGTTAAAAGAAGAGTGAAAGTAATTCCTTGCTCCGAGGCCGTACATCTTCATCGACATTTCAGTCAAAAACAAGCCCAAAAATACAAACTCTGCCGAATCTGTGTGCAACAAAACCACGATAAATTGATTTAGTGGGCAGCCAACATCAAAGTATCTACATTATGAGTGTGTCTTTGCACGTGGATCTTACAGAGTGCTCTTGTCAGCCACTCGGGTTGGTCATAGTGGACTATGGCCACACACAAAGTGTTGAGGCCCACCAGACACAGAACGATCCAGTAGAAGCTCTGAGCTTTCACCATGCGTCGGATGAAAAAGCGGGTTCTTTTCTCCTTACGTCGGAAGTAAGACGAGCTGTCCATCTTACCACTGCTTTTCACACTGGCTCGACCAAATGGAGAGCCAGGAGGAGCTGGAAGTGATGACGAAGAGGTGAGAGAGGAAATGTGTGAGTGTACGGAGGTTAAATTTGTCACAGTTTCACAGTTTTCACAGTGAATCACTGTGTTTTCTTGTTATTTTGCTGCTGCTGCTGCTGTGATGAGCACAATCCCAACCATCAGCTCAGCTGTTGAAATTGCAGTTATTTTTCTGCCTGCTCAGATTACACTGTGTAAAGACACAGACCTCAGAAAAATGCCATGTTTTCTTAGTTATGTTGTTTTCAGCTGTAGATTATATTTTATTTTTTCTTTCAGTTTTCATTTTGTGCCATGTGTGACGTACAGTATTATTTGTTGGTGTTTGGAAGTCTTTGCAGTACAGAAATGAATACTTGTTCTCTAGCTCCATCTATGGTGTCCACTGTTTCTGTGTACGTTTCCTGATAAAACTGCACTGCAAGATTTTAAGAAGTTTACCAGTTTATCTACGTATTAATCTACTCGAGTTTATAACTGCAAATAAACTGATTGGGAAGGTTAGTGAAGTTTTTGACACAGACTCCAAACTAAACTAAAGTAACAATACTTACCCAAGGCAAAGAAAGATGAGCACAACATCAAACCTGAGCACACTTAAATTTTACTTGCAGCTGCTCAATTAAAACTATTCACGTAATATCACTGTGTCGCGCAGCAGAACTGCAGGCATCATGTGTAACCTAAGTGAGACGAAACAAAATTTGACTGTGCAGCGTATCTATTCCCTAGGCACTTTATTTTAGTAAAAACTGCTATGGGATGAGATAGTCATTAGAAAAAAGAAGCAACAAAATAGTTTCAATTACCATGCTTATGCTTATTTCCAACCCGCAGACAAGCAATTACATGTTGTCTTTGTGTGGAACCATGAAGTCCATTAATAATAAAAAGTCTCATTTAAATATGCTGCAGGTGATCCTCTATTCTCTGCTATTTTAAGTCTAATTAGAAAAGTTAATTATTCTTCTTTTCCCTCAAGGTGATATGCTCCTTGAGCCAACAGAAACCGCTTTAGGCCTCCAAATCCAGATGGTGCTGAAACTGCTTGAGTTTGTGTGTGATACTAAACAGCTAGTTTTAATGTTGAGGTGACGTGACATATTGATCTCGGAAATAGAGGCATAACAGTCAGAGGACACGGTTATGTTTATTGTAAAAGACAGGCTTGTACAGTGGCTTTTAACGTAAAGGTCGACTCTGTGAACGGACAGCATGTAAAGGTTAGAGCTGATCTGCTGGTGGTCGTGGGTTAAAAAGATGTAAAACTTACCAACGGAGGAGATGTCTGCAAAAGGGTCTTCCCCTTCCTCAGCACCAATCAAGTCATTTTTACCTTTCTTTGCTTTGCCTCTTTTTAAAACTGTAAAGAGAACAGCAGCGACACAAAAGGAAAAATAATAACAATATGATGTAATGGTTATGGAAAAATCTGATGTAATAGTAAGGTAAGAATGATGCTTTATGTTATAAATGCTTTCTTTAATATAAATACATGAAAGTAAAGAAGTCAGTTATGACAAGAAATTCTAATTCTATTTCAACAGAATGACATCATGGTATATAGTACGTGTGTGTGTGTGTGTGTGTGTGTGTGTGTGTGTGTGTGTGTGTGTGTGTGTGTGTGTGGTGAAGTGGAGGGCTGAGCTAATTGGAAACTATGAATACCAGGCATCAGTCACATTTTTTCGTTTGGAGATTTTCTGCCTTCCTGCTTGAAGACAGCCTCAGAATGAAAAACTGCCAGCATGACATGAATGTGATTGTAGTGCGAACAGCTCAGTGTTGCCAGAAAAGTGGGCCCGTTCTCAGCACTGATTTTTCAGTCAAGAGGGCTACTTGGAGGCAGAAACACTGCAAAAGTTAATTTCTTATGAAATCATTAATGTTAATGACTAAAAACTAAAATTTGAAAATGTTATTTTCTCACAAATTGAAACAATCTGAAACAATCCTACAGTACATATAATTACAGTAACTTAAATTTAGCTGTAAACTCATCTTTTATCTTTAAATTTCCTCTATATCTTATCAAATACTAGTTAAATGAATAAATCATTGTAGTAGAGCACAATCTCTACTGAGTAAGTGAGTGATGACTGATATTGTGCTTCGCTACTCACACTCATCATTCAGTGATGAAAGCCAACTCTACTTTTTCTGTAATGAAAACAACTGAGGGGTCTTTCTATGGCTGTGGGCTCAGACATTTTAAACCCCAATAAGCAAATAATTGAGAAATAAGATCTCTGGCTTTACTGGAATCATCAGCATGGATTTGTTTCCAGTGTGGGTCTGTGAAAAATGCATTTCCACATCAGTCTTATCTAGCTCAGTGTTTACATTTTAAAATCCGATGATACTGTCACTGTAAATCCTATTAACACTCACCAAAATGCCAAATCTGCCAAAATACCACCAGCAATTGAAACCCACTGTTAAATCAAAGATTAAAGTATATGTCAATTTTTCGCTAATAAAGTGGATTCACCCAGCCATCAATCTGAGAAATATGTAAATTATTACAGGTATTATTGTATGTTCCACACCAATTTCTTATTCAGGTGCAGTGACTTCCTGGAGTCCTGTCATCACCGGTAGGCAACCAGCAGGCACATATGGGGTTCAATTTTCAAAGTCTGAGTATGAGTATGCAGTTGTGCTGGTTTCACTAATTTTCATCTATTGCTGAAATGTTTCTATTATGAACTGTTTGTAAAAATACATATTGTTTCAACTAAGCCTGCACAGTGAAACAAGAACTAATTCAAATTCATGGTGAATCCGAAATTATATTTATGCACAACACACTGATGCTATTCAGAATCTATCTTTGGATGGAAATGATGAGTGGCACCTTTCTGTGCCTGCTTTACCATCAGCCTCCTATGGACCATTGTAAAGCAGACAACAGATACTCAGCCTGCTTTCACCTGGAAGGTTTTGTTTCCTCTTGTACCACGCAACATCCAACGGGGACTTCTCCTCTGCAATCTCATCCTCCTCCTCTAGCAACACCTCTTCTGCAGAGGGAGTGAGAATGGTAAAACAGCTTTTTTACCAATTTGGCATGCTTTTCTAACACAAAATACACCGGCATGTACGCTGTTTTAGAGATGTGTCTAACCTGCTTTGCAGATCCACTCCAAGTATCCAGTAAGCTCTCTCTCTATCTGCTGCTGCCTCCGAAGCTTCAGGAACTCCTGCCTCTTTTCCACACGCTCTCGTTCTTTAGCAAATTCTCTGTGGTAACATATTCATGAACGACAAATAAACAATGCTTTCAAATGTAAATAGCCAGGCAGTCAGGTCTGTCCAGCATATTACATTCCAACCATGATTTTATTTAACCTGTCTAGCACAATGTAACATGAATGACTGCTGTGCGCACAATTTTACCAGTGAACATCAGTTTCTAATAAAGACAGTCAAATCCACTAATTATAATAAGACAACAAATTGAAGTAATCTAACAGTGACTGTGTTATATACACAAAACAAAGACAGCAGGTATGGACCCAATTGCTGCTGGCACTAACGTAGCCCTAGTGGTTTTATGAAAACCCATTATCATTAACCACTCGTTCAGGGTCACCCGCACCTACGGGCAATTTAGAATCACCAAGTTAACCTAGCATGCATGTCTTTGGACTGTGGGAGGAAAACAGATTACCCGGAAAACATGCAAACTGCACACAGAAAGGCCAGAGCCAGCCAGTGGATTGAAACCAGGGACCTTCTAGCTATAAGCCGGCAGTGGTAACCACTCTGCCACCATGATGCCCAAGATGACAAGATGGTGGAATGAAATATAAAACACAGTATATTAGTAAAAGTGATTGAACATGTGATGGACATGCTTGTAACAGTACAACCAAGGGGTAAAATTTTAAAAACAGTCCCTGTCTTGGAATAGAGTTTTTCTTTAAAATAGAAAAAAAGCATCTATTTCATTGACCTCAAGAGAAAGCAAATATTTGCATTCATCCAGATTTTGGTGATACAAGGAGCTGTGAGTCACCGCAGGTCAGGATTTCTTTGCGACCAAATACAGAAAATGAGATGGATAGATCCAGGACCACAGAGGACCAGAATGATTAAAATTGAATTTATCAATTCACCATAAATTTTTAATGTGCATAGCCCAGTATGAATCATGGCACCCAATACTGAAGTGCTTTCAGATGCACTATTAAGTTATTTTACAGGAAACAATGTCCACTTACAACAAGAAAAGTCCACAAAGCGAAGAGGAAAAATTGGACCAGAATTTAAATACGATGCTGATTATAAATAGTTGACACTTTCTAAGAAAGTAAAACAAGAATATTTTAAACTCCAAACTTTTTGCAATGCAAATGGCATTTTAAAAATACTCTAATGCAGATTTTCCTTTCTTAATCAATGCAGTTGCATATTTTAGTTTAGCGGGTTTATAATAGGGTTGATAGGAATGATAAAGCAATGATAAGTAGTTTTGATTAGATGTGACCCCAGCTACAATCAGACATGACTATGGCTTACCCTGATAGGACACCCAGCACCAGGTTGAGCATGAAGAAGGATCCGATGATGATGAGGGGGATGAAGTAGAGCCAGTTCCAGGTGTTTCCTGCCACATCATTAGTCTGGGCACAGAAAAAACACAGAAAGATGACAAACTACCCTTTGCATAAATGTAGAATTAGTTTCTCGGCAAAACCAAAATACAAAGGTCATTAATACAAATAAGCATCTACTGTTAGGAAACGGTTTGAGTAAATCTTGTGATCTTGTGATCTAGAACTGATCCAGAAATAGTAAATGAATGTGCCCCAAATAAAAAGTAACCTGAATGATCTTTGATTTTGAATGTACCAGCTTGAGATGACAATGATTACATTTCATCCCACTATCATATTTCCCATCCACAGCTGTAAATAGGAGTATACTTTCCCTACCCTCAACAAAAACATTTGCCAACTTGCTTCACTAAAGAAAGAGTGACAACTTTTCTATTTGAAAAGCAATTAAAATAGTTTGTTGCTCATCTCTCTCGCATCCAAGTAATGTCCTGCGAACAAAAAGCTCAGTGCTCTATCACAGCAAAACAACAGTTTAATTCAACTGCTCGAAGCTGCAGCTCAAAAAACATCTATTTCGAATGAATTGTCACAGACAAATAGGTGTGACAATGTCGTCCTCCAATAGGGGGTGAATGGTTAAATGATTAAACTTTCACATTCAGCACACGAACACACACAAATATCTGTAAAGCTGTCTTTATGAGGAATTTCGATGGTATAATTCATTCCCTGGCCCCCTTTGCCTAATCCTAACCATCACAACTAAATACCTTTAACAAATAAATTTAAATTGTTAACAACTGTAACACAAACATCATTTTAACATTTAACCTTGACTTTTACATCAAGTCTTAACTCGGCCCCTGTAGTAAAAACTTAAAGCTGTCATCACAATTTACAACCATACGAGTGGACACACACATTACACACACACAGAGCTAACAGCTGTTCCCGCTGCTGGAAAAAACACCAGCCACTACCTGAATTTTGACCCATGCTATCTGATATATGTGGATTATAGACTATTATCTTATCCCTGTACACAGTATATCTATGTCTATGTTAGATCAGATGATAGAAAAGTAGAGTGTGCTGGGTGGAGCTGCAGGTCTTGTAGGTACACTGCACAAAAGCATCTATCAGGATCATGTATCCAAACCGTGTGTAATTGTTTTTACCTCCACATTTTACTGCATCAGTTCATGCCAACAATTTCGGATGAGGCTGAGATCAAGCTCTGGGCAGGTCTGTCAGGTTCTTTTTATGGATACAGCTTTGTGTACAAGCTTGCAGCGGATGCAAGGAGCTTTTTTCCCATGGCTCATATTTTGGTGCATGCTTTATTGCGAATGTGCAAAAAAGTCATAAAGGGAGACAATATGAGCTATTACAAGGAGTGGGAATGTGAACATTAGATACAAAAGTACTTATACATTGATTTTTGATGGCTTGTACATTTGTACCATCGGGGAATTATAGCCATTTTTGTACACACACAGCCATTTTTGGTGACTCATATTATAACAGCACAAATTGACATAATGGTAAACAAAGGAGTGTGTTAATATTTAGATGAAAACCATTACAGTCAGTGACGGCTGAACTGCTTTCCTCAGTGATGAATATCCTGTTTCTTTGCCTTGAGAGATTTTTGAGGAGATTTTGCCATATATATACTGGATTGAGTGTCTTTAGTCATCAACTTTAGTTGTCTTCCTTGGTCTTCGAGGCCTTTTGCAGCCAGTTAACTTTTGCTTTTTTGTTCCAATTCCAATGTTTTTGCTATCTGTCTCTCTGGTAGATTTGGTTTGTTGTTGTTGGTTATTTTTCTTTCAGACTAATGATTGCTACCTTCAATTGCATAGACCTCTTTGGACCTGATGTACAGGGAATGTTAAGAGATAACAAAAAATAGAGACGATGAATGCAACTGCTTAGTTTGTTCCATTATTTATGAGCCACCTAAAATGGGGGTGTGTATGAAAATGGCTGTAATTCCTAAATGTTTAATGACACACTTTAGTCAAACCCTCTCAATTAAAGCTGAAAGTAAATGGTAAATGGTCTGCACTTAGATAGCACTTTCCTACCTTACTGGTACCCAAAGTGCTTTATCCTGCTTCTCATTCTCCAATTCATACTCACAATTACACATACACTCACACGCCAATAAGGGAGGGGCTACGCAGCTGGCCTGCACTCACCAGGAGCAACAAAGTTAGGTTTCAGTGTCTTGCTCAAGGACACTTCAACATGTGACAAGAGGAGCTAGGAATCAAGTCAAAAGTCAGAACTTCACTCACATCTTGAGTGTTTTAATTCTCGCCTCAATTGGATTGAGATCTGATGACTGTAGAGGCCATTTGAGTACAGTTAAATTATTGTCATGTTTAAAAACCAGTTTGCAAGGATTTTAGCTTTTTGACATGATATGTTTTCTTGCTTTCTTGTAGCCAGAAGATGGGTACAATGTGGTCATAAAATAATGAACATTGTTAGCAACAATTACTCTGGTAGTCTGTGGCATTTAAATGACCTTCAATTTGTACTTAGGGGCCCAAATATGTACAAAGAAAATATTTCTCACGCCACATCTGAACCATTGATAGGAGATAGGATTTATCCATATTTTCATGTTGCATTTACACCAAATTCTGACCTTATAATCTGAATGCTGTAGAATAAATCGAGACTTGCTAGACTTTCTTTCGGCTGTTCCCTATCAAGGGTCACCACAGCCAATCATGTGCCATCTAACCCTGTCTTCTGCATCCTCTTCTCTCACACCGACCAACTTCATGTCCTCTCTCACTACATCCATAAATATCCTATGTGTGGTTTTCTGCTGCTTTAGGCCATTTGCTTCAAGGTTCAACATGTGTATTCAGAGATGCTCTTTCTGCATACCTCAGTTGTACCGAGTGTTCGGTACTGTCTTCTATAAGCTTAGACCAGTCTGGCCATTCTTCTCTGACCTCTGGTATCAACAAGACATTTCTTTCTCTCAGAACTGCAGCGAACTGGATATTTTCTCTTTTTCACACCAGTCTTTGTAAATGTTACAGATGTTTGTGTGTAAAAAATCCCAGTAGATCAGCAGCTTCTGAAATAGTCAGAAAGCTAGTAGTCAGAACTCTGATGCTGAGTTTGAACTTCAGCAATGTGCACATGCCTAAATGAGTTGCTGCCATGTGATTGACTGACTAATTATTTGCTTTAACGAGCAGTTGTGTACAGGTTTACCTAATAAAGTGTCCGTTGGGTTTATATGAAAACAGTTCTTCTAGTTAAAAGGTATTCTCTCTCAGTGTTGTTTAGCGGGGGTGGGGGGTGAGCAAGGGGGGCAGACCTGTGGACTGATGATCAGTGTGCAGCACAGTTATATTTTGCGGATACCATTGTCAAAGCGTTGCACTGTGCAGGATATAATTGTTAGGTAAGGATCAGGGCAGCTGAATCAGCTCCCTGGACATCCATATTATGTACCCGAGTATATGAGACAAACACAGACATACTGTACAATAGCACACCCTCTGCCTCAGCCTTCAGACTATAGGATGAGTAGCTGGAAAACACTTCTCTGTGTTGCTCTGGGCCATTCCTTTTTCTACATGTCCAGCATCTCGTCACTGTCTCATCTCATTGCTCGATCTCCATGTATTTCACCATGTCTCTCTTACTTGCTCCATGTGTTGTTAGTTTTTCTTAGTATAAATGTTAGTCAAACATGTTAATGGCCCCTCATTACCAGAGTTAGTTCCACTCATGTCTGTGCAATAGGTACAGCACGGAGGCCGGGATACAGTTATTGTAGCTCAGACTGAAGTTATGCAGCAGAGGGAAAAAATGTACTTGACTGTCCAAGATCACCTGTAAAGCTCATTAATATGTCACCTCTTGTTTATTTAACCATGAACAGGTTTTAGTAAGCTAAATACTGGATTTATTTCATGGCGCATAGCAGCCAGGTGCAAAGCAACTGACTGTTAGTTAAGGTTTGTCATATCAACTCTATAAAAGTTAAAATTGTATTTTCTTTCGTGATCTGCATGTATTTACTAATTGAGCATTCTGTGTTTAGAATCTAACAACATTCAGCACTTTCCTTTTGCAGTAGTAGCACATTTCTTAATGCGTCTTTCTCTGGGGAACCCAGCCAACCTGGTTTGGAGGAGAAAATGAAGCAGAATTGCACTCTCTTGTGTCAGCTTTCAGTCTCAGCATCAGCTGGTGAGGGGGAGAAGACTTTTCTCTCCTGTTGACATGGTCTTAATTCTTCAGCTGGCAGCCCAGGCAGCTGAGCTGAGTACAGCTGAGCTTGCACAAATGTTTTTTCAGCTTCTGAAACACAACGAGGTCTCTAAAAGCTCAAGAGCTGCTGGTTTTCTCAGATTCCAGGGATTCCACATGCTAAATACAATCAAGCCCACACAATCTGACTTTGTCCTTTTCCATAAAACTTTGTTTGATCAGCAGCTTTTTACACTATCAAAACACTTCTTATTCCTGCCAAAAGAGCATTATTTATTTTAATCACTTTAATAAATAAACAAAAGCTAAGTATCTGTTTGTGTATCTGAGTAAAGAAATGTCACTATCATAAAATGCTGTGCATATGTTCCCGTAAATATATTTTATAATAGTCTATGTTATCTATCTAGTGTGGTATATGTACGTTGGGGTCATGAACCCCCTAAGAGGTAATAATCATCATATTACTGTGCACTTACTGTTGTACAGATTATTTTAAAAGGTATGTTTTTTTACAATATTTTACTATTTCTTTTAAATACCAACCACCAATTCTGAATAAAATGTCCTGCTTTGGTCCTATAAGTTGGGCCAGTTCTAATTTTAAGAATGTATGGTATAGTGTCATTTATAACATTGGTCTTATTAGATTGTCCCACCCGTAAGTGCACTTGGCATGCAGCCATGCAATGAGATTAAACTAGACTGTATGCGCAGAGAGCAAATACAGGGCATATGGCAATGAAGGCTACTGGCTATACTAATCTAGTTCATCACAAAATTGTGAATGCACCATGTTGCCTCGAGCTAGGTACCTCTAATGACCCCATATGTTGTTCAAATGTCAGTATTACCATAATGTGCAAAAGGTCTGTGTATTCAACAACACTGAAAATGGTTAAAGGCAACCTAACAGTGGCTGTGGTGTTACTTGCATGTATGGTGGCTTCAAAATATATATAGACCTCTTCACCGCTTGCTTGATTAAAAGCAAAAAACAAACAAACAAACAAACCAAAAAAAAAACTAAAAAACCCAAGTCTCTCTTTAAAAACTGTCAGTTGCCCTCCAGGATTTCCTAGACTTTGTTGCAGCCTAAAATGCCTGATTCAATTTTGTGGCAACCTTTATAAAGGGCCATGCTGTATACTGTTAGAATCTGATAAGCAATTGTAAGATGTTGTGGTAAAACCCATGCTTTACCAAAAAACAGTGTACGGGAACAGAAACAAATGCTCCATGCTAGAGGTGAAATGGTGACATCACAAAAAGGTTCCCTCCTACATATTATATTGGGACATCTATACACTGAGCTTGATGTTTTTATATTTGTTCACTTGTTACTCCACTTTTTTTATTACCATGGGTCATTGACTGCTCTGAATGATCAGCAAGGAAAAAGCAAAATGCTTTCATACAATTTGGAGTCATACATCAAGTAGTTGCAGTGTGACAGTGTACTCCCACTCTCAGCTTACAGTGCTGCCACCATACACGAACACAGAATTTCTTTCTGATGGTAACGAAACCGTGGAGTAATGACAGGCTCTCTGAATCAACTTTGGAGCTCCTTACATTTCGGAAAGATTTGCAACAAGCAGTGGTGACTGGTCCAAACAGCTCTGGTGGCACAGGGAGCAAAAGGTCTTCAGAAAGACAATTGAGGTAAAATACACACACCAGCCACATTCTTATGTAAAAGGTATGTTTTTTTGTAAGTACTGGGTTGGACCCCCTTTTGCGACCAGAACTGCTTTGATACTCCGTGGCAGAGATTCAATAAGGTGCTGGAAACATTCCTTTGGAATTTTGGTTCATAGTGACGTGATAGCATAATGCAGTTAGTGCAAATGTGTTGGCTTGTTTATTTAGCAAATCTCCCTTTCATTGGATTGAGATCTGATGACTGTAGAGGCCATTTGAGTGCAGTTAAATCACTGTCATGTTTAAAACACACTTTGCAATGATTTTGGCCTCGTGATATGATACGTTTTCTTGCTGGAAGTAGCCAGAAGATGGGTACAATGTGGTCATAGAAGAACAAACATGTTAGCAACAATAATCTAGTAGGCTGTGGCATTTAAATGTTGTTCAAAGGGGCTCAAACATGAAATGTTTATGCACAATCTGAATGCTGCACTAGAAATCGGGACTTGTGAGACAAGACAACTTTTTTCTAATCTTCTATTGGCTAATTTTGGTGGTAAATGGTAAATGGCCGCTTATATAGCTCTTATATCCAAAGCGCTTTACAATGTTGCTTTTCATTCAACCATTCACACATACTCGCACACCAATGGTGGTGACTGCTGTGCAGGTGGCCCACCGGGATCAACTTGGAGTTCACTGTCTTGCCCAAAGACACCTCGACACATAGCCAGGAGGGCCCGGGAATCAAACAACGACCACCTTACCAACTGAGCTACAGCTCCACTTTGGGAATTGTACGCTCACTTTCCTGTTCTTAGCTGAGAGGAGTGACACTCGGTGTGGTTTTCTGCTGCTGTAGCCGGTTTGCTTCAAGGTCCAACATGTACATTCAGAGATGCTCTTTCTGCATACCTCACTTGTAACGCATGTTCTTTATTGAGCTCTGTACTGGTTTCTATAAGTTTAGACCAGTCTGGCCAGTGTTCTCTGAACTCTGGCATCAACAAGACATTTTTGCTCTCAGAACTGCAGCTCCTTGGATATTTTCTCTTTTTCACATCAGTCTATGTAAATCCTACAGATGGTTGTGTGTGAAAATCCCAGTAGATCAGCAGCTTCTGAAGTACTCAGACCCCCCTGTCTGGCACCAACAACAATGCCAAGTTCAAAGTCACTTAAATCCTTTCTTCCCTGTTCTGATGCTCAGTTTGAATTTCAGGAGATCTAGATGTCTTGACCATGTCTACATACATTGAGTTGCCGCAATGTGATTGGCTGACTAGTTATTTGCTTTAATGATAAGGTGTGTATATCAAAACAGTTCTTGTAGTTAAATGGAATTATCTCTCAGTGTTTTAGTTATTAGTCGTTTTAGTTATTGTTAATGACTTAGATGAGGAATTTCCCAACAAGAAGAAAAGATATACCGGACCACATCTACACAAATGTAAAGCAAACCAATTCAAGGCCCTCCCTAGCCCCCATGTCTGGCACCTGTTTATAGACCCAGAAAGTCTGTGAAGCCAGTGTTTCCTGAGGGAGCCACCACATCACTGCAGTACTGCTTTAAAAACACAGAGTGGTAAATGTTAAGAGCAGCAGTCACTCATAACAATGATGCTCTGTTCAGTACTGCTCATCCTGCTAACCCATAACTGCACTGCCAGATTAATTTCAAACCTCATCACCAAACATACCAGTGGTGGGGCTCATCAGCAAAAACGTAGAAGCACCATACTAGAGAGGTGGACCATCTTGCCAACAGATGCAGGAATCACAATCTCTACCCCAGTGTTGGCAAAAGAAAGGAGGCTGTGGTTGACTTCAAGAGAAGCTCTACTTAACACCACCCACTGACCCTACGATAGCTCTGCTGTGGAGTGTGTTTCTTTACATAGACCAAAGAACTCTGTTTAATTACTACGTCACCGAATATACTGTATGCACCATAATGGTAATCACCTACAGCAGACACAAGGACTGTAGCATCAATGTAGCATCTTAGGCGCTTACATTGCTAGTGGAATATGAGACCCTGTTTACATCCCATTGCACTTTAATTTGTATCTAAGATGACAATCCTGTTTCCCACTGTATGTTTGGTCATACTGTGGAATGACATGAATAAGTTTTGGAATGACAAAGTTTCTTAAACCTTGATTTAAGAAAATGTATTATCCAGGAAGTGCATGCCATTTTTTTTATTTTACCTTAGTGGTAAACACTTCACCTTCTGATAGAAAAACTTCTAGAATGCAATATGGCACCGTATATTACAATCTTGCATCAGATTTATAGGGAATGTACATTTCCAAACAGATAAAATTAAATTAAAAGCTCCACTAAATGAAATTTGTTTATAATTAATGACTTAATGTATGTGTGAACATAGATTCCTGCACTGGAATTTAAACTGAATGGTTAACAAAGTAGCTAAGAGATTGAAATTGGTCTAAACATGTTTGGTGTAGTTTACCATTATTACAGCAGGTAGCTGTTTTCAGCAAACAACCCACTGTACACTACCTACCCAGGACCAGATGGTAGGCACACAAATTAGCAAGTAGCCTGGGAAGAAAGTGGAATACTTAGCAGGTGGAATATACGCTGTTTCAAATAAAAGGTACAGTAATTGCTCTGTTGGTGTGTAAATGGATGACTGTTTGCTAACACATTACCTATAACTGCTTCATAAAGCGGTAAAATACCAAAGCTATGTATTTGTTGGCTAGTCTGATGCAACAGGACCATGCACATGTGTAAACTTTAGTATCTTCTCTTTAAAGCTGTTTCTCCAGTTAGCTACTGTACATCCATCTATGTGCACACACAGCCATAATAAGACGGTCATACAGCATGTAACTGTGTCTGTGCTAATTTGTTTTTACAAAGATTTGACAAACACCGTGAACAACAAAATATATGACCCTGACAGGGTCAAAGTGCACCTGCATCAGCGACTCACACGACCCTAATGAAATGAGAAATGCCTTTGACCTATCTCTCTCTCTCTCTCTCACACACACACACACACACACTACAGCCTTTACAAACATGTGGTTGAATTTGAATACAACACTTAATATAAAGCAGATAAAATATTAAATTACTTTTTTTTTTCAGTGTGAAGTCAGAACATGACACAGCAGGATAATTAGGGCCACTTGTAATTTGATGGCAGCCGTTAGAGAGAGAAACAGAGCAAAAGTAATGAAATCACGAGGAGTGAAATGAAGATTGCCACATTACCAACGCTGAGAAACCACCCCCACATTCAGCTGCTTCTACAAGAGTGTCACTTCCCCCCTAACTGGCTCACAGTGCGAAAGCAGCACTCACAGTGTGAATCAATATAAGGTTTTACTGACTTTTGTAGTCTACTGTCACGGCCACACTGCGATAAGAAACTATATACAGTGGAGTAGATCACCTAAACAATCCTAAAACGTTTGTGGTACATGTAAGATAGCATAATATGCTGTAGAATTCTCTGACACAATTTGTGTATTGGCTTTTGATAGCTGATAACTTGTCTGACTCATCTGACTCACCCTCACCATGCCTAGTACCCAGTCAACGGGCCTTTGTGCTCTGCACAAACAAGAAATTTAGCCTTATTGTAACACTGATTGTTTTTTGTTTATTTTTAAAAATGTATTTTAAAAGAGTGAAAACCTGAGGATGTGTTCCAGGTCTGAGTGAGTAGCTTTAAAAGAATTCATCTCAAAACATAGTATTCCCTTTTCTTAATACAGAGCTGTATTTAACTTGTCCAGAAGGACTATGGTGCTTACCCTTCACCTATTTTTCTCACTGCTTTTAAACAGAAAACTCAATTGCTGTAAAATGTATTTAATGTGCTCCAGTATCCACAGCAACAATGTGATGATTGGGTGAAAAGAAGTCAGGACAAGCTAAATTACTAAATAAATAATTCATTATAATAATGAATTATTCTGTGACAGGTTCAATTAAACCTTTGTTCACAAAAAGAAGTCATATTTGATCATTCCTCTGCTGGAAGGTGATAACATGCCCAAAAAAGAAAACTGCACAAAACAAACAAAATAAAAAATATATATACCGAAAGACCAAACCCCCACCTGCAATAATGTGTCTTCATATTAATATTCATGTTTCACTCTGGTTATTATTACAAGAAAATGTTTGTGTAATTAGGGGATGGTAGAAATTTGAAGTACATTCAAGCAAATGACAAAATAATTTGGCAAGATAATTCTTATTATTTTTCTCTGCATGGGTTTCAACTCTTTGGATGTGTATTCCATCCTAATCTGGCCTCCAGCCTCCTAGAGTTCCATATCAGTAACATCCACCATGTGGTTTAGCTGTTAAAGACGACACTGATGGGAGGATATTTTGCTCAAGTCAAAAGCACAGCTCTGCAGCGTCTGGCAACATTATGATCATTAGCATAAGCTGAAATCGCTCTTCATTTGCACTCCCTTCCTTTTTCCTCTGCTCTGGTTGTGATTAAAACATCAAGAGCAAGCTTCCACTCAGTTTGGTGACATTTTCTCCCTCTCAGGCTCTCTCACTAGGTGTGGCAGGACATGGGTTGGGCTCACTGCCTTCTTCAGGCTGAGAAGAGGACTTTATCTTAAAGAGTAGCCTCCTTGCTGATTTCAGAGAGATTACTACATTTATATTTGCCTATATTGACTTCAGAAAAAAAAAAAGATTCTATTTAAATAATAAAAAGCTGTGCCCAGCAACTAGGGCTAAATGTGCAACCATCAATAGAAGAAAGAGTATTATCCTTTTATTGTAAAACCTATAAAGAATAACAATAGGAGCAGCTGTGCAACAACATC
Organism: Channa argus; assembly: GCF_033026475.1. Taxonomy (NCBI): domain Eukaryota; kingdom Metazoa; phylum Chordata; class Actinopteri; order Anabantiformes; family Channidae; genus Channa; species Channa argus. The sequence continues at coordinate 17,970,358 of NC_090214.1, forward strand.
TCAACAGAAGAACTCCTGCCACAACCTCACCTGCTGTCAAGTTTCTTCTTAGTGAAGAAAAATCAGAGGGAAACCAGGTGAGATCCCTGTCGTCACTTTTCAGAGATAACTCCTACTTTCTTTGTATTATATTGTTATCTTTACCTGCTGCAACATACTTGCAGGCATTCCCAGGATATGCTTATGGCTTACTGTATATTACTGTCGTAGTCTAGACAAGTGCTAGAGCTAGTGTTTGCTGTTAGTACAGGAAGCAGTAATCTCAATATTATGATTAAAGCATTTGAAATTAAAGCCTTATTCCCCCTTCCAAAAAAATATCCAATCCAATTAATTGGCTATATTGCCCAACCCTATTTTCAATATACTAAAGCAGTGGTCTCATTGATGTGCACAATATGCTACTCTCTTTCTGATGGCCTTTGTGTGTCTTTTGTGCCTTTGCACCCAGTTTGCATTATGCTCATAAATTAGTTTTCTATAAATTTGGTAAATTCAAATATATTTTCAAATATAAAATTCAAATATATAGGAACATTTTTAGGAGCTAAAAACTAAAGTTACTTTATGTCTGATCAGCCTTCAAACTGGACCTGTGATAACATATTGTTACTATTATAGCCAGCGCTACTGAATGCAACTTATTTTTCTAAAAAAATAACATGGCAGGAAGCAATATTGCAATCCGCAGCATCAGCTATTGGAAGTCCACAAGATGCTGGGATGTGGCCTCCCCGGGGGAGGTAAAGTTATAAGAGAAGTACTGTATGGGGGTCAGATGACCGTTCAGGATGCAATGAAGAAAGAAGAAGTAAAGCAGGATGGGAAAAGACACTCTGCTTTTCTTTTGCTCCATTAAAGAGGACGGTCAGAGCTGAGGACAGAGGTAGCACAGTCATTAAAATAAGAGATAATTGCTGGGTTACAGTAAAGTATAAAATCCACAGAATAGAGCCCTTGCAAGGATGCTATTCTGGTTTTATGATAATATAGACTTCACTCTTCCTCCTGTTTCTGTTCTAAAGTGCACCATAGTACTGTATACAAAATTCTAGAATATTGATATGTGGCATACATGCATTACAGTAATCAGCTTTTGGGATAACTGCCATTCTGCCTGTGTTTGAACAGGAATAGAGCATTAATATTGTGTTACTCATAATGACATATGAACCAGGTTAAACTTTTTAAGCAAGCATAGATAAAATTGATGCAGCAAACATGCAGACTATGCTGAAGCACCAGACAATGGCTAAACCATGGCCAGGTCTGCATAACCACTAACAGCAAACATAGATATAGAAAGCACAAATTAGAGAACCTGTTCTTATATGGCTACTTGCATGTCTTTGAATAGACCTTAAGAAATCTCTCCAAACTAAACAAGATACCTTTCATGAATGGGAATCAGGCTAAAGATCAAGGAAAGAGAATAACATAGTTACCTAGAAGGTAAAATTCAACAGAATGAAGAGAAAAGTGTGGTGGAGGTGGACAGGAAGGCACACAAAAAAGGGTAGAATAAAAATAACTGGGTGATCACAAGGAATGACTGAGCAAGAGCAAAAAAAAATAAATAAATAAAAATAAAATGACCAAAATACAACGAAAAAGTACTATCAAGGAGAAAGGCATTTTCAAATCACAGCAGCGTGGATCTGCAGCGCTTAGGATAATGAGCCAGAAAAAGCTACAGGAGATGTTTGGAGTGAAATGAGGAGGAACAGGGAAAAAGAGGAGGAGGAGGAGGGAAGATGGCACTGTAAGTGGCTCACAATGTAATGCTAGTTAGCTGTTCTCTCCTGGGAGTGGAAACGATAAAGCAGAAGGAATGAGGAAGAAGGCAGGGAAAGGATGATGACAGGTGTTTAGCAAATAATAGGAGGAGATGAACATAGAGTAAGGGAGTGTAAGGGGAAAATGAAAAAGAGTTGCATGTTTAAAAACTGTACAAGAAAAAAGTAATTGTTTGAACAGTATGGACTAACCATATTTCACATCAGCCAACTCATCATAACAACATTAACTACAAGTCTGACACTCTTGCATTAAACAATAAGCTTAATTTTGAACATGTCATAATAAGAATTTCGCCTCCTGAGTCCAGAATTGCCATTGTAAAATGTCCCAGATAAAGAACTTTCTGGACAATTGCTACTCAGATGGCTTCATAGTTCACCTAACCAGAGAGGGTTTGAATATTTTTATATAATTTAATATTAATATTAATATTTATAATTACTACACGAGTTACGCTACAATGAGGTAGTCATGTTTTATAAAATTTGTCAACACTGTAATTTTAAAATAGGAAGGGTAGTCTAAGATTATTTGTTAGAGGGCATTGATGAATCCAATGAAACTTGTCCATTCTTCTCTGCTCTACTTTATTGATGCCACCACAAGGAGTCAATCCTTTCATGACTCTGTAAGAACTGGAACGTTTTTTGTATTTGCTCTTATCACAGACACTACCAATATGCAAGGCTTACACTTGACTTTGTAGGTACTGTTTAGTTTGAAAAAAAGAAAAGCTCAGCTTTAGAAGCCTTTGTGGGATTGGCTCAGACAATTAGCTTAAATAGTAGTTCTGCTTGGCTGGACATCCTCCGTCCTTTAGGGATTTTGGTTTTTCTTTAAAGGACGCCTTCAGTGATTTTGAAATAGGTTCTTATGGTTCTACTTTGGGTAGTACATGTACATAAATGCCATTAAACTTCCCTCTGATTTCTCTATATTAAAATATCTCTCTACTTCTAGCTGAAAAATGCCTCCAGATGACATCACTTGGAGGAACCTTTAGTGAAGATTATGTCATCGTGTTGCTCATACTATGGAGTTTGTAACCAGGGTCAACCTGCTTTTCCAGAGCTCCTCCAGATGACATCATCTGAACTCCTAATAATGAGCATTAATGTCCATTTACACCCTTAACCAAAGCCACATAAAGCAAATTGAAAATTGGTGCAGTCGCCCTTTAAATATTGTGATTTTAGTGGCCCAAAGAAACCAGACAGATAATGGCATTTTCATAACATAAATTGTGCCTTGGCCAGAGAGACAGAGTATGTTCAAAGAGTCATATCAAAAAATGTTTGAAGGTTGATGGGGAACTTGTGAGTACCAAGAGAAAGAAACCAAGCTAAAGTTTGTTTTATACTTTGTGTCAATGTTTTCATTTCCGTGATGTAAATTTCATCACCATCTACCAACATGTTTTGTAGTGAGCATGGTTGGAACATTTCTATATCCCCAACTGTAGTATCAATAGGACGGAGCGCAAATCCCAGACAAGGGTATGCAGTACAATATATGATATAATATGATATATGATCATGACTTTTACAAACAGCAAACATCAACAAAAGGGTTTAGTGCATATATACTCACACTGTAGAGGATGTCAACCCAACCCTCCATGGTGATGCACTGGAATACAGTAAGTACTGCAAACAGGATGTTGTCAAAGTTGGTGATTCCAAAGTTAGGTCCAGTCCAGTACTCTTTGCACTGGGTTCCATTGGGACATATCCTGGCTGGGGGCTCCGGACCACAGGGCCAGTCTGCTGCTCTCTCACCTGAACAATGGATAAATAAGTAAATTAATTTAAGAATAATTATAATTTAACAGGTCATGTAAGTTTGGTCTCTGCTTGTAAAAAATTGTTGGACAGATGAGAGGGATAGATGTCAAGTGGACGAGTGACTGAAAATATGATTGACATGTATTCATACTTGATGCCACTTAATTCCAGTGATTCCAGTGCTCCAACATGCTAAAGGGGTTGTGTGTCATGTGTGTCAGAACTGTATCTTTTCACCTACAAATTCCTCCAGCTTCCTCATGCTGTACCAACTTGCCCCATAATCTTCAGTCATCAGTCATGCCTGTAACACTTCTGAAGGGAGGAGCATGCCTTTTTGCCACCCCACCACCTCAAATGATACCACCCAATAAAGACGACTGACCCCCGGACTTTTTCATTGTAATTTGTGTGTGTTCTGAATTAAATTTCTATTAATCTTTGCACACATTTGAAAGGTTTTCTAAATTCATTTTCAGTGTTGCTCAGTAGATTGACAGCATTCTAAATTACTATAAAGAGGTGACTGAACAATCATCATCGTAATTTCCCAAAGTTTAAAACTTAGTGGGTTCTAGGCTAGAAGCAGAATAAATGCAGAAATGTGCACGTCGGACAGGGGACATGGTTTGCTTAGACAGTATTGAAATACAAGCCCTGATAAACAGTTCACAGACAAAATTATGCCACAATGCAGCAAACTAAGGATACACCATATTAAATTCCCTCAGGGAAATGATAATAAAATAGTGAAGAACAGGAAAAAAAAGTCAAAATGAAAATGATTCAAGTGAAAAGTTTTCATTTTGAGGGTAAAGGCTTGGATCACAGCTTGTTAAATTGCAAGCATGAAATAAAAATGCATCCAACCTGAACGTCCTGGTATTTATGCTGTTTTCATCCTGCCTGAATCAAACTGACATCTCGGTTGTACTCAAAGTTTATCTTACATATTTCATTCAAACCACTGGAGCATACAGCTGCATCTTTAGCTGCCAGCACACTGTAGACCACAGTGGCTTCAAACACCAGAGTCAGACCATGATATTCGAGAGCTCACGTTGTTTATTTGTAGCCCTCACTCTAAGGAAGCTAATACTGATGTTACTCTCACAGATATGAAACATCACACAACATGTGCACATCAAGTTGACATGTTTCCTTCTGCTTCTTACATTTACATTTACATTTAGTCATTTAGCAGACACTTTTATCCAAATCAACTTACAAATGAGGTACAAGGCAAGAAAACATCTATGTCAAGGAGTAAACAGTCCTAACAGAAGAGTGTTTACATATCATGAGATGCAAGTGCAAGAAAGAAAAGATAGGAATGTTTTTTTTCTTACTATCTGTTAAGCAAAGTGGGTTAAAAGATATGCCTTAGTGTTAAAAAACAATGTGTTTCCGGCTCATCTTAATGAAAAGAAATGTCCTACCAGCTACAGTATGTGCAGTATGTGTTTTTAACGGATTGTGAAGTGGTAGAACAATGACAGCCCCAATGTACATGGAGGGACCCGAGTTTGTTTAAAGAATGTGTTGGCACACATGTCAGCAGATTGGGATCAGAATAAAGAACAAATGTGCTGAGTGTAACAGATGCCTTGGGCACCCAGCATTTCATGAGGGATAGTGCCTCGATCACAAACAGTGCCAGGTTTTAATGATGATATGCAGAGCCAGATTGCACAGCCAACATCCCTCTGGTGTCACTCCAGTGAAACATGTCCTTTCCTTTCCACTGACAGGTGCTGTGTCAGCCAGACTCAAAGTGCCCACAGATGATATGGAAAATATGGACTTGAGATGTCAAGTCCATATTTTCAATGTTTAGTGCACCAATTTACTGAAATTAAGGCTCCTAATTTAGGTAAAATAAGGGTCTTCCCAATGTTATGTTTATCAAGGTAAACATCCAGCTGTCATATTTATGTGCACATGAACACGTTTATAGGAATAATCTATTGTTTACTCAACCCTCATGAGCATAGAACACAGGTATGTTCGCTTAAATTTTTAAAAAATGTTTTTAGTGAGTGTGGCTTAGGGTTTGTATAATTAGTAATGTCCTGTACATTCAGTTGTCCCTAAAGTAACCTCGGGAGTTACATGGTCTAAATGCAAATGAGCCACGTGCTCCTGTTGTTTAATTTTGAATAAGCCATGTGCAGCTGATTTGAGGCAGGTATGTTTATGTAGCCTGTGTATAAAAAAGTGAATGAGGCGTAGAACATTTTCTGTAAAAAGGAGTTAAAAGTAATAAAAAATATTGAAAACTATATTGTTTTGAAGGGGGCCTGGTGGCTCAGTGGTACAGCATAGTGCTGGGATGCAGAAGGCAGCGGGGTCAAATCCTACCCCACCAGGTGTGGCCCCACCCAGTCACCGAGGGCGACCACGGTGCGGGTCCCCAGCCCCGATAAAATGGGAGGGTTGCAGCAGAAAGGGAAGCCGGCGTAAAAAAACACGTGCCAAATCAACAAGTGGAACACGTTCTGCTGTGGGGACCCACTGAAGGGGCAAGCCGAAAGCTGTTGAAAAAAGTAGTGTTTTGACGTGTTGTTTTCAACCTACTCTTTAATCTATGGACTATTGCGTTATGAATTACTTGATCCTAGTATCCTTTACAGTCAACTGAGGCCTTTATAAGGTTTAGACAGCTGGAGGCTGAATATCTCAGGAAATGTGACAGTATTGTGCTTTAATGCAGGTCGAATAATTGAGTGTAGACAAATTCAGGCTTCCTGGATAGACATCTGTTGTTAGATGTAGCTCTAACATTCTGGATATAGTCATTGCTGAAACTGAGAATATATTTTCAAAGTAAAATCTGGACCTGATAAAGACAGTGCTGTAAATTGTATTTTCTCGCATTCTAAATATTTTCAACATCAAAACCATAAGGACAAAAACAAAAGTGTATGACTGTAACCTTATGGCCCCCCTGTCAATTTTCACTTCACTCCCAGACACAACAGGATAGATTTGGTAGTAGTGGACAAGCAAATTGGGTGTTGACAAAGAGAAAGTTATTTTCATTTAAATCTGTTAATGTAAATGTCTGGAAGACTTTGAGAAGTTTGTTTTTTAATTTAATTATTGCCAAAAGGGAAATTATTCAGTTCAATCATTCCAATCTGTTTGGCTCATTGTAATTATTAAGTTATTTGGTTTCATTTAGTTGATTATTTAGCTAAAAGCAAACTGTCAGCATGCAGAATTAAAGAAGAAGAAGTAAGAAAAAGAAACTCTGTTCCACCATGCAAAGGACAAAATCCTTGGACAAGGCTGTCCCCACCTAGAGGCACAGGCAAACGGAATATACCATATGATACACGTGGTCCCTATGGCTTTATAAAGCTTCACTTGGTTATGACTCACGTAGTCATTTGCACAAATGCATACAGACACTATAGCAGCGCTGTTGAAAGTTGTTACCAATGTTACTCTGCTAAATCAAACCCTGCATGTCTCTGTGACTAAAATAACTCAGTAAGACACATACTGTACATTAGCAGGCTGCCGCGATCTCTCACACCACTACAAGCACCCTGACTGAGTTGACATCCACACACAAAGACTGACAGACAAACACACATATTTTACAGCTGGCCCAGCTAATAACCCTCAAGGCACAGCTTCACACTCTATTTGACACCATCAGTGGGGAAATGAAGCCCTCTCATAATTTTTATTACAGAACAATAGGTGATTTCAGCCAAGCAGTCTGTTTTTCTACAATTACTATAATGCTGCTGGTATAACGGTAACACTGTGATAGTTGCCTGGCTGTTTACTGGAAATGTTTTTTTTTTTCCTAACACACACAAAAGAGGAGGCTTATTGTTGTTGTTTTCCACCCTCCTTTTTGGATTTTCACAAACTTAAATTCATGTATAGTACACGTACGATTTCTAAGACAAAATCATTTACTTTACAGTTCACTAAGCTTTGCCCTTATGTTACTTTACATCACCGTTACAACAATACCTCTCATGCAGGAAAAAGATGGTGAAGTGCAACCTCATTAACACCATCTGAGTTAGCGTTTGATTAGAAGGCCGGGTGCATACAAATGTCTATTAAGTTACAGCAGTGGCCATCCATCAAAAGCTCAAGGCTGTGAAAATAGAATCAATCAAAATCCCATTATGAAAATTGACAAATGTCAAACATTTTACTGTACACAGGTATTGCCAGCAATGTGACTCTGCTCCTCATAAGCCTGTGTACTATATAAATGTATGAATCATGTATGTACGGTGGCATAAAAATGCAGTGTCATTCTGTTTACATTCTCATCTGCAATAACCACAGGAACACAGCTGAAAGAAAAAAAATACTTTTCCTGGCATTGACTCAGTTGATATTCAGTGTTCAACTTTAGGGACAACTGTGTGTAGATAATGCTACTAATTGTAAGTACATTGATTACCAACCTGTTGTTCTTACCTGTGTCTATCCTGAAGCAGGTACTGTGGAATTTGCCCATGTAAAACTCAACCCCGATGATGGCAAACATGACTATGGCAAAGAAGAGGAGCAAGCCAATCTGAAGGAGGGGAACCATGGCTTTCATTATGGACTTCAACACCACCTGGAGACCTGGGAGTCAAAGAGAGAGGGGAAAGTGGAGAAGGAAAGAGAATGTTAGCACCAGGGCAATTTGTATTGTTGTGGCCATAATCTTTGTCAGTGTTATTATCAATATTAGTGACCATATTAATATTATATATGACTAATATTAGTCAATATTAATATTGACCTACTGCCCCTACACTTAAAAGTTTACTGTATGTGCAATAGAAGTGAGTAGCCTGAATAGTTTTTCAGTGGATTAGTTGAATAAGTAAAAGTCTCAGAGTAACATAAGCTACTGTACAATAAATGTTCTGCACTTATATAGCACCTTTCTACCTATTGGTACACAAAGCTCTTTACACTGCTTCTTATTCACCCAATCACACCATTAACCACAAGTTCTGGTGGAGGTTCTGACTTATAGCAGCCCACATTCCCTAAGCTAATGCTACCTCTGTCTGGAGTAGATCATATTTACAGCAGAGGGTCCTGCAAAATCCTCACAAGACGATAATGTTTGGGTTTTGGAGTCTTGGAAGTGATTCAGCTCTATGATCATTGTGACACTGCTGTTGCACTGTACTGTACTGTTTTTACAGTAGCCAGGCTTTATGTGGTAAAATAATTAATAGAAACTATTCTTAGTTTAACACAACACAGCTCGACAGCACCAAACACTACAGCTTCTGAAATTAATATTAGGATCATGATCACATGAATCAGCACATATGAAACTGTTTTAAAACTGAAGATTGTAACCTTCATGGAGTGAGGGTTTACTAGAGTAGATTAGTTTCAGCTATGTGTACCCAACCAAGTATGTGTATTTAAGATGATTTCAAATTACAGAAAGGTAGTTTTATGAGATAGCCCTGTTTCTGCTCTACAAATGATACTTTAAAATACTAATACATTTTATTCTGGTTATGAATTTATTTAGTCTGCTCCATATCCAACTTTTTTTTAAATTACTTGTAAGAATACAGATAGTTTATCAAATTAATTAGAGACATTTTTTTCTAACTTGTTATTATAAAAGTGTATTTTATGTGATACAAGGAAAAAATGATCCGTGCTATGTATCAGCCATGGACCTCCCTGCTCTCTAAATATTGGCATTGGGATCAGTCATTCTTTTCACTCCTTCATTATTAACCAATTAAAAGCGGGAGAAGTTAAAGCAATCACATGGGCCAATCTAAGTTTTTATTATGTTTTTTCAAAACTGTCTTACAAAGTGACTAAACTATAAAATTAATAAATTCTTCATTCTTGTAAAATATCAACGCAAACAACAAAAAAAGGAAAGAAACTGGACACTGACTTTCCTGGAATTTTTTACAAGTCACTTACTAGGAATTCCTGATACAAGTTTCAGAGGTCTCAGCACTCTCACTGCTCGCAGTGTTCTCAGGTCAAAGTCCGAACCCACTGTGGCCAGGATTCTGTAAGTAGACACAAACATAAAATCAAATGTATAACCAGTGATCACAAAACAGCACAACAGTTTAGATTTTATTTATTTAACTGTTTAGCTTATTTAAAAAAAACAAAGGTACTCATTTTAAAATAACCTAAACCATTGTTGGTTGGTGTGTAGCTTTCCTAAACCCTAGAAATAAGAGTCTCTTATTTCTATCCTAGTGTTGTTTCTGTTGTTGTTCTGTTATTATTACCAAGTATATTATCTATTTAATGTATTCTCTAAAGTTTCAGTAAAAGTGATAAATGTGTTACATTCCCATTATAATAATAGTTAAAAACATACACACAGACAGCATAGGCTTCTCACATATATAGCTGATTACATCATGTGCTGTTTATATCTGCCTTTACCTAGTGGAGGAGTGAAATGCTGCGGCAGGTCCCTCGGTTTGTGTGTGTGTGTGTCTGTGTGTGTGTGTGTGTGTGTGTGTGTGTGTGTGTGTGTTTATATGCATGCACTGGCCATTGAGCCACAGCTGGCAGCCCTCATTATAGGCTGTACACAGAGGGGGAGACTTAAGTGCTCCACTGAAAATGCTCTAGGCTAAGAAGAGACAGAAAGAGATGCAATAGATATATTGCATGTGAGAGAGGTTGGCAAAGAAGAGAGAAAAAAAAGATTTACAAAAAAAGAATTATATTAGTTTGATCTGGAATCTAAGAGGAACATTCCTTCACATTTATTTGTAAGATTTTGTTTAATAAGTGTATATTTACAGAAGGATGATGAGAAAGAAAAGAGAATAGTTTCAGTCTGCATCATTGTATGCTACTACGCTATTCTGTTAGTTCATATGTTATTACAAATAAACACACTAACTCAACAATAACAGATAAAATGATAGGCAGAGGAGTTTGTCATGGCTGAGAATCACACTGCATTGCGATTTAGTTTTCCCTTCACTATTCCATTGTCTAGAAAGGCCTGGAACCAGAACCAATAAACAAGCAGTGGTCATGTCCTCAATACTGATTTATGCACTTAGACGTTTTAAAGTCTTGATGAAAAGTTTACATAACACAATTACATGTATTTTATGAGAATAGAGGCTCATTTGCAGAATCAGTACAAAGTCAAAGCCTAGATTTTTAATTGCATACAATGATTAGTTATCTATTATTCATTGTTTTAAATAAATGCTTAAGTTGGTATTGTAATATAAAATAATACTTAAAGTTAACAGCCTAAAGGCATGAATTGATTATGACTGAATAAGTGTAAATGACACAAGACAAAAGAGACACCAGTGACTGTAAAGGACCTGTATTTGTGTGTCTCTGTAGTGGGTTTGGGTCTCATTGGTGTTTTTTTCCTTTGGTGTGTTTTTTCTGCAGAAGCAAATGTAGCTCAATGCCTAATTTCCTAAAGTTCTTTGAATCTTGAATCTTGAAAGTACCAATATCCTCTGATTTGTCAATGTCCTTAAAATCCATGTTACCCTTGTGCCTTTACCAACTTAGAAAAGAAATCTGGCATTTTTTTCTAACTGTATAAATGCTTTATTTGTCTAAGCACATTACAGTGCAGATAATATTGTTTGTAAATGGGTCTGTTCTTTAAACCTCTCAGTTAAGTACCTAAGGGAGCCCCAGAGTAAGCACAAAATCCTCAAGGGTACAATAGGTATGTGGAGAGGGAAGCGTATATTCATGTCTATCTGAAAAAAATTCTTCAAAAAGCACACACACACACAAACACACACACACACACACACACACACACACACACAGAGAAACAAACATTTGAACACAAGAAAGGCTGCATACCACTCCCTGGTTGCCAGTTGGCATGGTAACCAATAAGCACATCTGTGTTTTGTGGAAAATGGTGGAGTGAGTCTGCTGGGAGGAAATGACTATTCAGTAATAAATATTTTATTAAATATAATAGTATATATATATATATATATATATATATATATATATATATATATATATATATATATATATATATATATATATATGAAAACATTTAGATAAAAACTGCAAAAGAGCGTTTAGATGAAAAGCTCCTTTACGCCACTTGTCTAGTAAGACTCACACATTAACATGCACATACAGCAACATATTCACATGTACAGTGAATAACTGCTTACAGTGTGGTAAATACATCTAACATTCAAAAACTGTCTCTGTGTTCGAGTGCCTCTATGTATGGGGGTGTGCATTTCTCTGTAAAGGAATGATTTGATGACTGTGTAGACAGTCTGTTGGCCAGGGAGCAAGTTGAAGAAGCAGCTAGGGGGTTTTAATATCCCTTTATTATCACCACAATATAGCCACATTGGCGCCAGACAGTGGCACAGGAAATACAGAGGGTGATGCTATCACTGTCAGTCGCTCAAACACAAAAACAAACATGCACACACACACACACACATACACACACACAGCCATATGCCACTTCTTAATATTATTACACCAACCTGTCTTCTAACCTTAACGCCCATATTGTTTGTCGCTATCCTCTTATACTTGACCCAGTAAAGCATTTGTTAAAATAGCACAGGCACACAGGAAGGCGGGAGTCCGGTGAATTTGCACCCTTTTTGGCGCCAGGCAATAAGATGTCAAATACTGTTGCTTACAATAGTGCCAAAATAACAATAGTTTCAGAGAACAAATTGATACAGCAAAAAAAGCAAAAGCATGGACAAAGGGTTGGCATCAGCGGAGCAAATAATAAAAAAAAAAAACATGGGACACATTTATTATAAAGTAAAAGCCAAAAAAAAAAACATTACCAAAGATGATTTCCACAATATTTCCACATATAGTACATGTAAACATTCACATCACTTCCTGTGTTGTTCAGCAAAATTCTCTCAAGATCTTATGATTCAGCCTTCATCCCTGGAATATAAAGACAGCCTGAACTAATTCAGCCTTGGAGAAACAATTGCAGACAAGAGTGAGAGATAAGAATGATTCATGCTGTCTGTCAAAATCCAGTGCAAGGAACACATGCTTCAGTTCACCTCATTTGGTTTTTATTATTTGTCTTTTTTGTTTAAAAAAATGTGGGACCAATAGTCATGTTCACTCTGGCAAGACGACTTGCTTTTGGAATTGAATTACACTTCCCCACATATCATTCAAAGAAAGAACTTTAATTAAAATGAATGCAAGTATGAACTGACCAATCACTTAACACAATGGGTGAGATGTTCTGCAGAAAAAAGGTCATTAAAATGTTTCAATTCAATGCAGCTAGGTAAATTGTAAGATTCTACATTCTGACATTCAAAATAAAAGCTTCACGAATCAATGCCTTCTGGAGCTTTTTAGCCTCATTTAGCTCATTGTTTTGGCAGCCCGTTGGCTCAATGGGTGGAACAAATCCTAGTTGATGCACCAGCTATGTCCTTGAGCAAGACACTCAGCGGTTAATTATTTCAAATGTATTCATATTTGAAATAATTTTAAGTTAAGGAATGATTGTTTTTTTCTTTCTTGACAAAACTTAGCAGAGAGCATTGATACTAATCTCATGTAAATCTGCAGTGAGCAACAGAATAACTTAGCTTAGCATGGGATGTAAACAGACATACAGTAAATAGTTACAATGGCTTTGTTCAGAGGGGAATAAAGCCTAAGTGCCTAAAAGCCAAAACTGACTTATTAAACATTATTGGTTTAATCTGTAAACAAAACTGAATTTAACACATTGCGGTTTTGTCAGATTTTGGGGTGTTGGTAGGCATTTTTAACTTAAGTGATAGCCAAAGCATTTAATAAAAACTAAATATTTAATAAATAAACCATAGGTGAAAAACATAAAAACAGAGAACCAAGAGAAAAAAAAAAACTGATGGACTGAGGCAGATGACGTGTTAAGAAGTGAAAGGAAAATGGAGAAACCTGTGAGCCTGAGTGATGTAGTTTAATTACTGCGACCCTGCCCAGCTCCCCAGCTTGGGGCAGGGGGCTGTGATTGAGTTTTTCACACATCCCAGTGAAAGGAGATGGGGAGTCTCAGAGGACACACAAGAGAATACAGTGCTGACAACCTGAGTAACTGTCTGTCTGTCTGAACATTACCAGCCGTAATGACTGTCTGTCTGCTTTACTGGCTGACCCTCTGCATCGCACTTTTGTTTCAAATTTGAATAGAACCAACCACACAAACACACACTATACACAATGTGCAAAAGAGACCTCATCATTAGACATAGACCATTTCTTGCCAATTAGACCTCATTTCTGAAGCAGGCTTCGGTGTGTCATGTCATGTTTGTGCACAAAAATGGATTGTGTGTGTTTTTGTGTGTGCATGTGTGTGAATGGTGGTAGATCGTATTGCCATGACATTATACGATGTAAGTGGACAGCTTTGACAGAGTCAGGAGAGCAAGCATTTCCCACATTGCATATGAAGATAGAGTGGGGGGGGGTACTCATAAACTCATCAAAGCTGCCAGAGCCACTCGCCATCAAATATAGCTGCTATTGCAGTGCTGTGGTTCTATATTAACACAGCAAACATATGCATACATAGACACACATACACTTGCAAGCTTACTCCTTATTAGAGTAGATTAGGGCAAGAGACTGAAAAAACAAACTAGCTCACATCCTTAGGCTAAGATATAATGTAGCTCTATTGTTCCTGATCATGGTATTGGCTAACTTTCAACTGCCTCCTATTTCCTTTACTGCAAAAAGTTACAAAGTAAGGAGTAATAACTACAAAGGCCCCAAGAGACCTGGCGTGACTTCTTTTTTCAGAGCAACTTCTGCGTTTGCATTTGATCTATAAAGGATGTCTGGCCTGTATTATAAAATAGTTGACATATGGTTATGACACAGAAGAAGCATAACCAAAGAGTACACAAGTAACCACAGCTACAGTGATATCATAAATATCACGGCTATAGCCTGTCCCAGCCGTAGCAGCACCCGGTCATATAGGCTATGAAGAGAACCTTTAGCTCCTGTTGCCCATAATGATTCAAACGTAGTGCTGCCTTTCACTATACCATAATAGAAATATGTAAAAATCGCTGCTCTTATTGATCATTCTAGCTGTGACTTTAGTTAATCATAGTGAAATACATGAATACCATATTAATAGCCACAACTTCACCCGGCAAAATGGTGCACGTCTAGTTGTGTTCACAGTGGTTCACAGTGTACGTGTTACAGTTCTGTCTTTTAGAGTAATTGGGTTTTCATTATTTGTCCTTTTTTTTAATTTAAAAAGCTTGACCAATGGCCATGTTCACTCTGTGGTAAGACAATTTACTTTTAGAACTGATGTACAGTACACTTCCCTACACATGATTCAAAGGACGAGGTTTCACAAGCAAAAAGTTGATTAAAACGTTTTAATTCAGGGCAGCTAGTTTAATTGTAAGATTCTAGACTCTGACCTTAGAAATTAAATTAATGTGCGGTTCAATGTTTTTTCAAATTTTCAATGTCTTCATTAGCAATTTAAATTTTAAAGAAGTCACAGCAATGAACCACAGACAATTATTACTCATACGGTAATTGCAGCTCTAGGGAGCTTTTTTTGCCCCTTTTAGCTCATTGGTTTGGCTCTAAAGTTTATTTAATTTTGCGATAGGAAGTCTCACTGCTCACCTACTTAAACCTTATTTCTAACCAGGCAGCTGGAGGAAACTTTTTCTACATTCACAGGGTCAGTTCCAGACAGAGAACAGCAACCACCTAGTGGACAAAAGGAATGCATAACAATATGCATCTTGTAGTTGAATGTGACATAATTGTTCCTCTGTTTCAACAGTGTTTCCAAAAACTATTAGTATAGCAGGCTGGTAACTGGACTGGATGTTGACTGTGCTTATGGATCAAATGATGCAAGTCCCGTCATTTCCTCTGATCCAAACAGTTGGATGAGCTGTGAATAGCTGAATGTGCTCTGCTGTGCTGGGTGAATCTGTGGTTGTGGATATGATATTCATGAACTAATGTGTTCAATCAGAATCATAACAATCGCAGCACGGGCATGACTACAGCAACAATTATAGCAAAAACATCCCCGTCACAGTGACTACAGCCTGCCTCCTCAATCAGCCTTGGCAGCAAATGGTTATAGCTTAGTAACAGAATAGAAATCTAGGTAGTGTGACTCTATCGCTATATGCTACTTGCTACTAAGTAGCCACATCCGAGGGTAAATCCACAGCCAAAAGCACTGTACTCTATGACACTAGTTATAAAACAGACCAGCCTCCCTTCATGGATGCAAGGAAAAATATTGTTTCCCTACACTCAGGGAAAAATTAACTGACCAAAAAAAAAAAAAAAAAAGAAACACTCCAAGCTACAGTCTGCAGTTTTTACTTATTTTTTACTTATTACTTGTGTATTTTTTCTGAGGTAGGCCTGTTGTCTCAGTGGTAGAGCATTGGGTTGGAATGCAGAAGGCACCGGGCTCGAATCCCAGCCCACCAGGTGTGACCCACCCAGCCACCAGTCCCGAGACCGGATAAAATGGGAGCATTGCAACAGGAGGGGCGACCGGTGTTTTTCTACATTTTTAGCACAGTATCTCGAGTAAAACAATTCAGCACTTTTCATTTCTGCTGATAATAAAACAGAATTGTTTTAAACTAAACTAGTACTGTCAGCAGCACACACTGTATATTAAAAAGGTCTTTAAACATCACAAATAATGCAGATAAACAGTATCATTAAGCATAAGCATTTTAGAGGCAAAATGTTAAAATTGTGGACAGTATTGTGCACTATATAGTAAATAGAGAGGGACTTTTGACACAGCCTAAAGGTATTTACTGTATTTATTAATGTATATCTCTTGACCAGTGTCAGTTAAAAGTGTCAAGCTATTCAAAACCTAGTAGATAAATCTTAAAAGACTTAAAAGTCCAGTTTGTGCACTGCTCAGATACAGGTCAGAAAACAAAGGAGTAGATTATTAATTTTCATCAATTTTTCATGATTCGTCTTGTTATTTTACGCCAAGAATGAATCCCAAGCTGTCAAAATACCTCATGCCTGAGACCCATTGTCTTTATTTTCCCCATATGGACTGTAGGGGCCTAAAGTGAGTAATAAGTGCCTCAGTCAGAGGGTGGGAAGTAAGGAGTAAAACTCTTTTGCAGTGCTGACCTAAAACTGTTTTGCAGTGCTGAGCTAACAGGGAGGTGGGTGGTCTCTCTGTTTGGCCTGTTTTCTGTTTCTGACAATGTCCTTCAGAGGGTCTGTGTGCCACTGGGCTGCCCCAAAACCTTAAACCCATGTGATAATTAATGACCATATTTATTTGTAAAGCCGACTCAGCTCAGTATATTGAATACAATTGGGACAGAGCTACTGTTAAAGCTTAAAACACTGCAATCCAGGTGTTTCCATTAAGGTTCTACAAATCAGATAACCCATCATCAACATGAATCCAAACAGGAAGCAGATGCACAACATGCAGGCAGAAGGGAGCCTGGATGGCAGTCTAATAATGGGTCACTGTGTTGTACTGATTGTGAATATGCCGTTAACATGCAGAAGAGACAATGGATTTACTAGAGATTTAATTTAGACTTCTATCCATGACAAGGCTGGCTACGTATGTTTGGGTCTGCATCCCCCCCAACACATATGGTAGTAATCTACACTTTACTTTAGCGCTTTACACTGCTCCTCATTCACCCATTCACACTCACAATCACACTAACACATTATCACATACCAATGGGGGAGCTGCTATTCAGCTGCACAACTCTCACCGGGAGCAACTAAATTGGGTTTCAGTGTCTTGCTCAAGGACACTTCAACATGTGACCAGAGGGGCCCGGGATCGAAAAAAAGCAACTGCGGGATTGGTGGCGCCACAGTCACCCCATCTTGATGTTACATTCTGGTTATCTGCAACAGGAGACTGCTATGCACATAATCTGGCCATTGCATAGGAGGCAAGACAATATTTTCACTGAATGAATACTTATTGTCAAAGGACACTTCCCCCAAGGAGACATTCTGACAAGGACTGCCGTAATTTATGTTTGCCAGTGCAATCATCTCCAGCCTGCTCAGCTGAATGCTCTTTGGAAAAGCTGCATGGACATGATGTTATGGCACAAATTCATTGCATTAGAAGACATTGTCATTGTATAGATCTTGAGATACATCATTGGAATGGGGGCCTCAGGGTGTTTGATGACTCCAGACCTTCATAGAAATTATTGCCGCTTGCCTGACACTCTTTTCTTTATTCAGAATATAAGCACAGTGAGTTAGAAGTAAAGTAAACCTTTATATACTGTAGATAGTGCTTTTTTAAAAGCAGGGTGCTTATACAAAAAGCCAATAAAGAACAACAGAGAGAAAGAGAGAACAGCAGATACAAACATACACAAAAACAATAATAAAAAGGGAAGATTAATATAAAGCCAGACAGTAAAGATATTGCTTCGAATATTTGACAAAATGCATTGAGGTCAGCCAGAAGAATGGCTATATGGAACTATGCACAAAATAACATCAGTAAATACTGTACACTGAAAATTAAACTTCAGACAAGAGCAGAGGTACTGGACAAAAACTGTGCAGAAAAGTGCATGAAATGTTTTTTAAAAGATAAAACACTGAATGTGTACAGAGATTACACATAAAACTATCTTGTAATATGATCCTATGTATAACTTTACTAATGTAATCGTCGCCAGAATAAAGAATGAGGAATGTACTAGACTGTACATTGTGTAATGAAAACCTTCTGTACCATAATTTACTTACTATCGCTGTGGTATAGATGCACAATATATTATAGAATATATTGGGACTTATTTTGGGCTTAATCTGTTTTCTATCACTTGCTGCAGTTGCAGAGGTTGTTTCAGAGGTTGTGTCTTCCCAGCTGTAATCATAATCTGTCTCGTCAAAAAAACAGTGACCAAGACATTCAACCTCCAGGCTGCCTCATCAGATCATAACAGCATTAGCCAAAATGTCTAAAATAAAAATATTGGGTCAGTTCTCAACTCCACCATCTTGGTGTTGACTCAGATTTTTGTGCTATTGGTGGTGGTGAAATGAAACTACAGGACAGTTAACTAACTGCATACTAACTGCAAGGCTGTCGTTCACAGAAGTGTAATCAGTGGGGAGATGTCTTTCTTGGAACAAAAGCTCCCTGACGTGCAGCAAACACTTGCTGAATTTGAATCACTGCCAGACTCCCTGTCATAAACACATTCACAGATTCTCTTCCTTCACGAACTTGCACCACAAATGTTTACTCCTAAAATCTGTCACATATTTTTAATTAGATAAAGTTAATATCTACAGTAATCTGTCAGGATTACTTCAAAGACGAATTAAGATGTTTTTGCATTTATGCCAGAAATAATACTGAATATTTGTGTAATTTAGTCATGCGGCTGGCAAAGTTTGCAACAATATAGCCGAAGACAAATAAGGTTCTGGCTGAGCATGTGCCATTAAGGCATATTAATGTTTCAGTAACAACAGTTGGGTACAATTGCATTAGAGCAAAATATACAAATAAAATTATACAGTCAACAGTCGGAAAACCACAAAAATCAATAGTAGAAATGAAGGCTCAAATGTTGGAGGTTCATGATTTTTGAAGAGATGGAGAACAACATGCCTTCCATTTCAGCACAGAGTAAACAAACAAACAAACAGGAAGACAGCCTAGTTTCAACAAACAACATAGATGAGTGATTCTATATACATAAATCCATTCTGAACTCTGGATGAGTCTTTAGTCTAAAAATGTGGTAACTTAAAGAGATGCACAGATGGAAAAGTACCAGGCTTCCAGTGTGATTAAAGTGTTTCAATCTAAGAAGTCAGCTAAACACATTTATTACACATTGTTGTAAGGTTGATTTGTTAAAATTATTATTAAAAACAAAATCCTTTCTCACAGCTTTGACTGGTGTTTTTTTCTTCTATCTTAGGTCCTCTACCAAAGGCCTTGCAGGGCAGGGTTCTGCACAGTCTCTTAAGCCCAGTTCAGATATGAACTCTGGACAATGTCTGAAAGAGCTGCACTATGGGGCTTGCAGGATAAAGTCTGAATAATCTCAGGTAATATCATCTTCAGATATGTCAGATAGTTGTGTTCTCACATACAAAGACAAAAATCAGAAGATTTTCAGGATTTCAGTGCATATAGGAAAGAGGCTTCACTGTTCCTACTACTGCACTCTTATGGACAGAGACCTATGATGTTCCTGCTGGGAACTATTAGAGCCACTTTTTCAGTTTATGGTTGACCACAATGCATCAGAAGTCAAAGCGCCACCACTTTCCAATTCTCCACTTAGGATCTTGAACTTCACCTCCCCATACTAATTTTTGGTGTTGCTGTCACCTGCTGTCCAGTTGGATCTGAAAGTCCCACAGGATGTTTTCCCTGTTATTCTCTACAACCTTTTAGAGAGTATGTCATCTGGTCTTGTGAGGGATCGAGCCCACACTCAGCGCAGACCCACCTGGACACATTGCCACAATCCCATCTTGTTCCAACCTGCAACCTTGAGTTAGACTGTCTCTGAAACCTCTGTGCACATTCAGCACCTGGTGTTCTGTGTTGTGTGGTAGCTTAGTGACTCTACTTTTGCCTCACTGCTGTCTGTTAGTCTAACCTTTTCCAGCAACTGGGAAAATTCCCATTGTAAGCCACCTCAGCTATCGGTCAATGGCACATCCCTCGCAGGGCCGTGTCAAGCCATGGCACTTCATTTAGTTGGTCTTCGATCCCTGTCTGTTGCTGCCTCAGGCATTCTCTCAGCTCGTTGTCTTCAAGTGATATCTTGCGGATTTACTTCTTGATACTCTGGCTTTCATCCAGGACATTGGTCTTGACACTCGGCAGGCACTGTCTACCCTCTTTGCATCTAGTGTACAGTCTGCAGGTGCTGGACTTTGGATGAAATTCCCTCGTGCATTGTGGAGTTTGATATGCCAGCAGGGTTTGATGACCGGCTTGTTATGGTACAGTAATTAAAATGTAAAAGCAGACTTTGTTAAACTCTCTTTGGCCATACTTATCCTGAAGTGTGTTTCAAACCTACATGAAAGGTTTAAGGTTTAGCATTTGATCATTTGATCATTTTGTTCGTAACTGTGTACTTGTTAGTTTAAAACCAATGTTTCTGCAAATACATGTCATTGATTATTCAATAATATAAATGCATTAGATTGCAGTGACTTCTTGTTTAAGGTCAGTGAAGGCCAATGTTCATACAGGATCTTATCTGTGAAGTACTCAGAGGTTTAGTGACAGATTTGTTTTGGCAGTCAGCTGAAGGTGTCAGAAATGTGTGTTTCCTGGTAACCAGACATTTGATAACTCAGTCTTATAGGATGTGACTGAGAAAAGAGAATTAAGTGAAGTTAAATGAAATCTGCTGTTCCCAGGGACAAAGGATCAAATCTATGCTAATCAATTTACTCTCTGTTGACAAGGTAAAGTTTTAACCAAACTGATGGATTGTTGTCAAGCACAAAAGGGAAAAAAAATCTGTCCAGTAGTAAAATGATGTTTAAAGATTTCTTAGTTTGCTAGTCTAATATACGTTATAACAAACTATGTTGTGTTACACACAATATCAAAGATTGCTGTTTAACATTGTATACAAATCTTTTTCTTTCACGTCCTCAAAAAAAGGGAGGGAAAAAATCAATACTAGACTTTTCATAGGTGGTTTTTTTTTTGAGTACAGTTAGAAACCCAGTCTGTTGCTACTGCACACAACCTTCACAGCCTCCAATGACATTAACTACACTACACACTCATATCTATTTGTGTCAGTGTTAACTTCACTACTTCACCACCAGTAACATCACCAAGAATAGATAATGAGTTGTCTTTTCATGCAGGATATGAAGTGGGCACATACTGTAACACCAACTGAACACATGAGGCTACTCAAATAGCCAGCTGTTAACATGCTTTGGACTAATGATTTCACGTGTATCCATTGTCAAAATAGAAAGAGAAAAGAGAGGTGAAGAAAAGAGAGATGTTTTTCTATTTTTGCACAGAGAAATGTTAAAATGTTTTATACAGAATAACTAATATTGGTGCTACAGTGTTAAGTCAGGTCAATATACAGTGTACATAGCATGTGTTAGCATGACAAAGCTCTGCAGCACATGAAGAACCAATTGCTGCTCATTTCAAATCTCTCTCACAGGCAAAGTGAGATTTTGAATCATTAAATTACTGACTATATAAAAGGCTGACTCACCGGTCTGGATTTGCTAAATATTACACGTCAGCCTTTAGGTCTCAGTGTGGGTAGATAAATCTTTTCTCCCTCCATTGTAGAATGGGACAGGTGAGAGTAATCATTTTTAAAATCAGATTTGTCCCAACTGTCTCAATAAATATGATTTACTATACGTTTTTGCTCTTGGAAGAAACATATTGGTCAAATACTATAACGTTTCAGAAAAAGAGCATAAATCTAAGTTGTGCCTTGCTTTACAACATCGTACAAATCAATTTCAGCAGCACTGAGCCATAACAAAATTTGTCATTTAAAGTGAAATGTTTCACTGATGTTTCCTTCACAGATTTTGCTAAGAAGATAAAGAACACTGAATCTACCTTATCCCACGAAACACCAAAACCATCCTTTGGTTTGAAATTACAACTTCTTTCCACTACCTAACACTAAGAATAAAAAGATCTTATTTAATATTTGGAAATAAAAGTTTTTATAATGATCCTAGCACATTGGATTCTCAGCATTATTTTGTCAAAGTAGCAAATACATTGTTTTCCAAGTTTTTTTAGCTAGCAGTCTGTTAGTCAGCCTATAAAATATAACTACTCACTGAGTTACAAATGTCAGAAGAGATATTTGTCAGTATGAAGCACTGGCAAACACATTTCTATTTCCATCACGTTGTTTATTTATTATTTTTTTTAATTTCTTAACTATTGGATGGACTAGCAAGCAATTTTATACACACATTCTTGTCTCCCTCAAGATGAATTTTAATAGCCTCAGTAATCACTTCACTTTCCATCGAGCACATTGATTAGTTTTGAATTTCAGTTTGCCTGGTACTGTAGTCTATGACCAAAAACATGAAATTGTAATCAGTCTCAACTACACTTTATGTTTAATTTAATTTAATTACTATAGTGAAAGCAGGGAAACACATGACAACTAGCTGAAATCTACAAAGACTGGAAAAGCAATGCTTAAAGATTGTTTCCACCAGCTGTCAAAGAGTTTTGTGTTTGAGAACCTGGAAGCAGCACACACATCACGACTGAGAAAACACTGTGGACAAACAACAAGACAAATATTACTGGAACCTGCAAATTTTGCAAGTTCGCACCAAGTCTTGCATCTTGTACAAACACGGTTAGTTGCCAGCAACTTGGACACACACACACACACACACACACACACACACACACACACACACACACACACACACACACACACACACACACACACACACACACACACACACACACACACAGCAAAATAAACTTAGGGATGCAGGCTATCAATGATGAACGAGAACCTGTGTGGCCAATTCTGTTTTAAACTTAATAACCCATAAATCACCTTGCCTGTACAAGGCCATTACTGGGAGCTAATAACTACATAATAATCAGCTTTTAATCCATTAGCAACGAAAAGACAAATCAACACAGTGGCGGTTGCATAATGAAGGTCTTATCACAAGATCTCCTGCCTGTCAGCAGCTTCTTTTGTTCAAGCAAGAGTTTTAGCAAGGTGTACGTAATAAGGGGCCAACTCAGTGTATTTCTGTGGGAAACCTGCCTAATTACAGACATACTTGGAATGTCTGTAATTATAGTAGAAATGTATTAATTACAATGCCATATACATGAAGACAGGCATTGAAGGTGACATTTAAAGTTTACACACTTAAACTTGTAGATTTTACAAATTCAAATTGTTAAATTACTACTTTAGTTGGACATTGTAAGTTTCAAAAAAAGTTTTATAACAAACAAAAAGCTACCTTTAAATAAAGAAACAGACATCTGTTAAAAAATCCTGTTAAAATGAAATGCGTGTGGTTTGGTCACATCTGGAGGATCCAATAATAAGAATGAAATGAGGTTGAAAACGTAGCAGATCATGTTCAAGAGAGGAGTAGGAAGTTCATCTATGTGTCCTCTGGGTTCAACACACAGATCCAGACAGGTGCCACCAAGCCAAGGGCCCAGAAACCACCCGAATGAGGCTCGTACGTACAGTGAATGCAGCATGTCATAATGTATTTTGTATTAACTAAGTGCACTTTCCCCATGATTAATTGACATGCACACATGATCATAAGCACATTATCCACACATGCAAAAAAAAAAAAAAAACAAGAACACTTGTAAGCGACTGCATCTCATGTCTTTTTGACACCCCCACCCCCACCACTTTTGATACAATGACCCCCACCTCCTGCCTCCTTACAGTCTTGATGTCTCACTATTATGTTGGTGAATTGGAGCTGAAGAGAAAGCGCGAAGTCCTGACACAGCGTTGCTAATGCAGAGCAATTACACTAACACGTCATTTGAACGATTGGGAAACCCATCTAACAGACCATGGGAGATTTATGACACCATGACTCCATTTTGATAGGCTTGAGTGGTCCAATAAAACAAACTGCAAATAAAAACACAACCACCCCTAGCTTGAGGAGTTATATTAATTACAAATGATGTAAACTCTTATTAAGTTCCGGTTATGGGTTTAAGTAAATCAAATGATTAAGGCGTAAAAAGTAAATAAATATGCAATGCAATGATTTGCGAAGCTCATCAACCCATATTTTACTTACAATAGAACATAAACAAAAACGTCAGATGTTGAAACTGAGATATTTTACCATGTCATGGAAAATAATGGCTCATTTTGAATTTGATGGCAGCAACACATTTCAAAAATGTTGGAAGAGGGGCAACAAGACCCTGGAGAAGTCATTGCTGCAAATAAAAACCTAATGGAGAAGCATTTAGCAAGTAATTAGTTTAATTATTAAAAAGGTCAGTAACATAACTTTGAATATCCTACCATCTACAGTATGTCATACCATCAAAAGATTCAGAGAACCAGGAGGAATCTCTGTGTGCAAGGGACAAGGTTGAAGGTCAAAACTGGATGTACTGCATTAAAAACAGGCCTGATTCTCTACTGGACATTACTGCATGGGCTCAGGAAAACTTCCAGAAATCACTGTCTGTGAACACAGTTCACTGAACAGTCCACAAATGTAAGTTAAAGCTGTATCATGTAAAGAAGAAGCCATATGTGAACACTATCCAGAAACGCTGCCATGTTTTCCGGGTCAAAGTTCAAAAATGGTCTCAGTAAAAATGGAAAACTGTTCTGCAGTCAGATGAATGAAATTTAAACTTCCCTTTGAAAACCACGGACGCCATGTCCTGCAGACTAAACAGGAGAGGGACCATCCAGATTGTTATCAGCAGACAGTTCAAAAGCCTGCATCTCAGCATCTTACAGCTTACACATCTGGAAAGGCACCATCAATGCTGAAAAGTCCATAGAGCTTTTAGAGCAACATATGCTCCCATCAAAACAATGTCTCTATCCATCACAACAGCATGGCTTTGCAGGCGAAGAGTCTAGGTCCTGAACTGGCCTGCCTGCAGTCCAGGCCTTCCACCAATAGAAAACATTTGGCACTTCATGAAAAAACAAATCCAGTACCAAAGGCTGTTTAGCAGCTAGAATCCTGCATCAGACAAGAATGGGACAACATTCCTCTCTTAAACTCCAGCAATTGGTCTCTTCACTTCCTGGACGTTTACAGACAGTTGTTAAAAGAAGAGGGGATGCTAAACCGTGGTAAACATCGCCCTGTTCCAACTTTTTTGAGATGTGTTGCTGCCATGAAATTCAAAATGAGCTAATATTTTCCATGAAATGGTAAAATGTCTCAGTTTCAACATCTGATATATTGTTTATGTTCTATCGTGAAAAAAAAATGGGTTAAAGAGATTTGCCAAACATTGCATTCTGTTTTTATTTACGCTTTACACGTCATCCCAACCTTTTCTGACTTGGTGTTGTATATTCCTATCACAGTGGTAACTCTACAGATAACCCCAAAAGGAATACAGCAACCATTTCTAAATGACTAAATAAGAAGACAGACTTTTTTTAGGTTTGACAGTTTCTTGAGATGGCAAAAAGAAATGAGGTGGAAACAAAAGAGGAACTCCAGAAAACTCTGGAAATTACTTCAGAATTTTAGAAAATTCTCGCCAAACAACATTTAGAATTTAGAAATTATTGCTATGCACTTCTTTTCTGGGTTATCCAGAGATCTAGCACTGTGACTAGAACACATGTAATACATGAAGCACAGGTTGGGGATAGCTATGTTCATAAAACGAGAATAATAATGCACACAATACAAAATGGTCATATGTACACAGAAAGCATTGTAATGCATAGAATCTTGAGCATATATTGTGCAAAAATATAGCACAATGGAAGCACTGGGTTTACATAGACACAGAGGAGGACAAAGAGGAGCCTTGAAAAACAAAAACAACTGGATAGGCCAGAGTGCAAATCAATAGCCAACTGGCAATTGAAAGGTCACTGTTGGGGCAGAGGTCACAAGCAATCACAAAGTGTCAAAGGGATGAGTGGGACGGAACTTTTTAAAGCCAAAACAACGCTTTGTCCATCTCGTTGCATTTGACCATGAAACCCATGGTATGTTAAAATACACACAGCCACACACAAAACAACACAACACTCAAGAGGCTGTGTTTTATTTAAGATTGATGTAACATGTAAACTTCTTGGATTAAAATCTCCTATGGAATTCTAGTGTAAAATTGTGAGATTCATTGCGGGAAGAAAAAACAGACAAAAAACTCAGAGAGGGAGACATAATAAGAACAAAGATAAAGAATGTCCGATATTAGTGTGAAATAGGAACAGGGCACGACTCAATCAGCTGGAGCTGTTTACCTGCTGGCACTGTGCCTGAGAATTAACGTTTGTTTCAATCTGTTTCCTTAGTTGCCCGTCAGACTGTTTGAAAACACACAGAACCATTAAATATGAAATGTATACAGAACTATTTCCATTACAAATTGAAATTATTACTTAAAAAAATAAATGGGTTATTTAAAAATTGACTGACACAAATGTCACTTAGATTGCTAACATTTTTGACAAACCTGATCTTGTGTTTTAAAATTGAGTACTAAATTGTCAGGAAGAAACATTAATTATTTGGGAGGGAGCCATCACCTGCAGTCCTATGCATTATGTAATACTGTCAATATATGCTGCATTTTTTAAGAACAATGTTTTACCACTTGCCAATTTTGTTTTTCTCATTTTCAAATTAGCACTGCTAATCAACACCAAATTTTTCGGTGGAGATATATATTAAATAGGACTCTTTGCTAGGGCACCAAAAAGACTTTTTGTGGAAAGAGCACTTGCAAACGTTATCATAATGAGTTATAACAGGCTGCTGTAAATCAGATTTAGTCTCTCTCAAAATGAATCACATGAGTTACACAAAGCTGAAGAAACAGTGAATGAATGGAGAACGTGATGCTGAAGTGTGGTGGGTTTTATTACTGATTTAGAAATTATTGCTAAATTATTACTGAAGATGATGTTATATTGAATTATAAGAGTTTATAGAGGTACAAAGTGGCTACTTTCTCATCACAGCCCACTTGACCAAGTATTGAAGAAAGTGTTAATATAAAATTATCCAACTCAGATACCCTGAAAGTTTGAGTTAGACCATTTTCAGAAGCATTTTACAATACTTCATTTAAAGCATGCTGATTGTGTTTATTTAAAATGTGCTTAAAGCTAATATGTGCCCATCCCAACATGCTACTATTGTACGTAGGTGAAAAGGAAGAACTCAAGAGAAAAATGGGACCCACACACTGAGCAGATGCACCAAAAAAGTATAATAAATAAAAATAAATAATAATAATAAAATCAGTTTTAAATATGAATTGGATGATGGGCTTTCTAATATTATGTTACATAAGACGTGTTTTGGGAGTGTCTATCCACTTTTCAGGTACCTGTTTGTCTTCGAAAAAAAGACATGTAACATCTCCATGTATACCTTCATCTGGATCTAGAGTCAAATAAAAACTTGTAAGTAACCTGTGTCCGCCATTTTATCCCTAGGTTGGCATCTAATATGACCATCCCAAGTAAAAGGAGCTTTAAAATTGTGACTTTTTTTTAAAATCAGGACTGAAGACAACACATACATTTTTAGAAATTTCAATTAACCTATTTAAATTTTTTAAATAACACTGTAGAAGGTTAGAGAACTACATAATTGTGATGTCTTTACTACCTGTGTTTAAAAAATGTCAACTAGTTTGAAAATGGTGTTTGCAAGGTGTGAACCCCTTAATTCTACTATAATTAAAGAAACTAATTTAGAGGATATGCAGTGGCCTATGCTCTGTGACTGCTTTTCTTTCCTGTGCCTTCACAGGTCTGATGTTATATTTACCATCTACACTGATATCTTCTAACCCATAAAGCATCTATTCTTTATTAGATAACCTGTATGATGTATCTGTGTACAGGCTTTACGCAGTCTGTGGCTGTGGGGACTGAAGTGTGCATGTGTAATATATTATGCTGTGTTGCTACCTTGGGCTCTTTCAGAGGCTTTATTTCTCTGTGTGTGTGTGTGTGTGTGCCTGGTTTATGTATTAACATGTACATATGTGCTGGTGCCAATCATGTCTTCTCGCCTGAGGTTCAGGACCAGCTGGCTGAGTGACAACGTAGAATGCTCCAAAGTCATTTCACAGCTTCCTGTCTAGGAGGGAGAGCAGGTGTATGCTTGGCTGATACCTCTAGCTAAAGAGATGTCTGTTTGGACATGAGATCCTTTACCACATCTCTGTTATAGGCAGAGAGAGAGAGGAAAAAGAAAAGTTGGATGTCAGGCTTGCCTGAGATGGAAATAATTCCATTACCATGCATATTTAAAAGTTTGAAAAAATATTTTTTGTTGTAAATGTCTATGACAATTTCAATTTGAAGGTGACTAATGATCTGTAAGGCACTTTGCCTTCCCAAAAATTTATATAACAAAAAAATGTAAAGAAAAGATGTTGATTACTGGATATCTAAGTTCAAATTAAACACCATGTGGAAGGTCAAATGTGCAAAGAGCACAACTAAACAACTACAATCAATAGTAACTGAGCAGACGATGTTGAGCTGAAGTTAACAGATGTCGAATAACAGTTACTTTACTGAAATGACAGCAAAACATCAAAGCAGTAAAGAGAGCGGATGTTAGAGGACGTACAACCAATGAACTTATTGCGGCAGTTTGTCAGGATCACCAACTTCACTTCCACCTTCAAGACTTTTATTTTGCAGCCACTTCCTGTTCAGGGTCCCATCACATTTTCCTCGCTTTACTAATCACTGGGAATTAGTTTCACCTGCTCTCACCACTCTGTTTATATACCTCCTCATTTCCTTCACCAAGCTGCCAGCTCGTCTGCTTTCTTACCGCAGCTTTCCAGCGTTCAGCCAAATCATCTTTGCTATCAACGGTTAGGACAACGCTAAGTTTTTGACCTGCCTGCTACTTTGGTTATGTGAGTAACGCTCTCTGATGCCAACCTAATGAATGACCAGCCCTTGTAACCACATGATTATAAGGTGAGGATTTACCACGTCATGTCTACGTTTTGATCATGCCATGTTACCTTTTTACCAAGTTATGTGACTATCTACTACTATGCTAATACGGAACTCAGAACGGTGTCCATCATGTATTCAAGTTACCTGTATCAAAGATTTCACCAAAAGAATATCCACTGAAGGTTTTTTTTTTCATGTGTACCATTTGTTGACCAACACATTATCAAGGACTCTGCCAAGTAAATATCCACTGTAAGAATTTTCATGTTAAGAGCCGTTTGTCACAAGAGTTCTTATCGAATCCAGAACTATGATACTGTTTCACTAGGGTTCTTTTCACTATCAGGGATTGGAGATCCACCACGGCTACATTCCACACGCTCACTACCAGGCTTGCCTCTGTGTTACGGATCCAGACCACTTCATCTTCCTCAGTGTCCCCCTCCTCCCACCATTTCCCTACCCTATCGTCAAGTTACTCAACCCCACCGCATCTCAAGATTCGTCTAATCTACCAGGACCATACTCCACTCTACCCCATAAGAACTTTGGTTTCTCGTCTAGACTCTGCTCATCCTCCCACTGACTCCTGTTCAGACACCATATCCCACAGGTCACTATCAAAGATGCTAATCTTTGTGTCCTCTCTCATAGACTGGAGTTCAGCAGTGAGTTGGAGGACTTACTAAATCTCTGTTCTGCTTTGCCAACTATTATATTTTATAATAAACCTTATTTAAACTGAGTAGTTGTCAAGTGCCTTATTGGGTCCAACCCTAGAACTAGTACATTACACAGTTGGTACGCTCCTTGTTGCTGTGATCCCGTTACATTTCCTGGAAGGGGCACTTAAGGATACAGCATCTGTGTAGGGTCTTGGGAAACCTACGCAAGACCTATGGCATAAATTCAATGCATGAGAACAAATCAAGCTTTACAGCTTATTGATCAATGGCCTGTTTGGAATGAATATAAATGACTGGTCCACCAGTAAAGTTTACGCAAATGACAAGACAAAATCTGCTTGCTTCCTGAATGACTACACCCAAGTGATTTTAAGGAGTAAGAAAGGGAAAGAAGACAAGTTGCTCAGCTTTATAATATATAAAGTTTATTGTTGGAATAATGTATCTTTTCTATCAGTTACCTCTTCTAATAAAGAAACTGCCTCCTAAGTTTGAAACATCTGAGTACTGTTCAAAGGGTAAAGTGCAAATTTTTGTTTTTTTTTAATGTAGATAATTTGTGTAGAATACATATTTACCTTTTAACTTGCACTGGTCGTACTGTACTTATGTCCAATTAATAAAGCAAGTGTGTGTGTGAAGGTGTAGGAGTAAAAAGAAATGGGAACCTTGTAGATCTATGACAAAGTGGACATGGTTGAAAGTCCGTGGGGCAAGTGAGGAGCACAGCGGCAAGAGACTCACTGGCGACAGATCGCACCTCGTCACCATAGAAACAAGAAGGCGACATGACAATGGTTCTTTGGGGCTCATGAAAGATATACAGCAGCACTGGGGATTTAAGAAAGGTGGGAGGAGGGGTCAGAGGAAATGAATCACATATTCCTGTTTGATTTGTTAACTCTGCTCTGTGGTTTAAAATGAATGTTACTGTTTGCATTTGGGAAGTCTGCCCAAATGTTGTTTATGGACAAGTAGAATGCAGACATTAATTTTAATACAGAGGCATATTTAGAAATGTGTTTATTTATGTGCCAACTAATTATGTATGTTAATAAGCATGACAATGTGCAGGAAACAGTGAACTGTAAAGCTGTGTGCACACTCACAGTGAAAAAGAAAACTTAGTGTGTGAATTTATCATGCTGAATGCAGTCACAATCAAAACAGATTCAGAAACCTTTTTACCCCGCAATCATAGAAGCTCTTTCTGAGACAAGCACATTGTGGGTCACAAATTATCTTTTCATTTGTCTCCTTAGAAGTGAATCATTCTCATTTTGATTGTAATGAATTAAGAATTGTTTTTTTTTTTTATTTTACCTTAAGAGAAATAGAGTGCAATGGCAAAGAAAAGGCTTAACCCTGGAACGGCAAGTGAAAGCTCTTCGGATATGCAGTGCTTCTGCACATTTCTCTTGTATGACTACTTTGACATTTGAAGATAAATAGAACTTAAGAGTCACAAATCCCGATTATATTCTACTTCTACATGCTGTTAACACTTTATTTGGTCAATAATATATTAACCTTGCTAATAAGGATGTTTGATTTGAAATGGTAAACTTACGGTACATAGTACTTTTAACAGACAGGTTTACGATTGCTGGCCAGTCTTTCATCAAGACATTACAACATGTGGATCAGAAGTGCAAGAAATGCTTAGAATAGGAACCGAGTGAGACAAGAAAACACTACTGAAATTGTAATGACACTATTGAGTGATAAAACAAAATTAATTCTGGTGTTAAAACAAGTACAGCGGCTTTGGGAAGTATTCAGGCACCTGCAGCCTATGCTTATTTAATTGTGTTAAATTATTTTAAAATGGAAAAGACTGCAATGTTTGCCCATTAATAAATGCATTATAACCTATAATAAATATAAAGTTTAAAATAGTGCCTCTTTGACATCATTTACAGCTTTGAGTCTGGGGTACGTCTCTGCAAGCTTCTCACATTCTGGATATAGGCAGTTTATCCCATTCTTCCTCACAACTCCTCTCAAGTTCCATCAGATTGGATGAGAAGTGTCTTCGAGCTCCCATCTACAGGTCTCTCCACAGATGTTCTGTGTTAAATCTGGGCTTTAGTTTAATTACTCAGGGACAGTCAGAGACTACTTTAGTAATGTCTTGGGTGTTTTCTTCAAATGATGCATGTGAGTTTACCTGTAACCACGTTACAGTCGGCTTTCTCAGGAAAGCTGATTTTATTTTTTTTACCTGTCATGTATGAAAGGCTGAAAGAGCAATGCAATCTCATTTTTAAATCAAAGTTTGCACAAAGCCTCATTGAAAATGAAACTATCACTAAGTCCTTTTAGTTATCTAAATACTTTTCACAGCTGATTTATTCAAATTCAGACAGTTTGGGTGTGTATTATCAGCTCTGTCTCCCACATCTTTTTTCCATTCTGATCCCTGTCAATCTGCAGTGACACTAACACTGCAAAAGAAGACAGCTGGAAAGCACCATTTTCTATTACTATACAGTTAAAATGTTTTAGGTATGTTTAAGGTGACAGCTGTAACCCGTCAACTGCACAGGAGAAAATGCAGAGCCAGAAAGAAAAAGTACAGTACAATAAAAAGAGTTTTATTTGGCTTTTATGTAAGGTAAAGAGATTCCCAAAAGCTTAAACAGTACTACGAGTGTATTTAAGAGTATATTTTGAAAGTATAATTTTGGTAAACATCCTTATTTACTTTCATTGCAAGAGTCAGATAAGATCAATAACAACCTACTGTTTGTGCATTAATTACAGAGCTGGGGTCAGGGGATTGTTAGCTTAGCTTAGCTCAGTGGCTTTCAGTCCTGGTCCTCAAGGCCCCCTGCCCTGGTTTGTTTTCTAACTATGCCTACCCTACCCACACCTGGATCAAGTGTGTTCAGCAGTGGGTAAGATAGGTATAGTTGTAGAAACAAGCAGGGCAGTGGGCCTTTAGGACCAGGATTGAGAAGCACTGACTTAACATAAAGCAAAAGGGAAAAAGCTTGTCTGGTTCTGTACAAAGTTTAAAATCCGCCTACCAGTCTTACACAGTGTTTAGTCACAATGTACACAAGGTTTAGTTAACATGTTCATACACAGGAAGCAGCCTCTTGACACACTATTACCAAAAATAATACAGACTTGAAAACAGCTTTGTATAAAACACCAGTATATTAACATACAGAAACTATGACACAGGCCACTGTGGAGATGGTAGGATGTGCCAGTGCATTGTGGGGGTTCAGGGACATCTGAGTTGGCTTTAACATTAAAATGTAATTTGCTGGGATGGGAGGACTTTTGGCAGAGCATGACCTCAGTGTGGTCATAAGAGAAATTAAATGAAAGAGAAACAAATGAAAAGATAAAGAGACTAGATGAATAAAATAAGGAACAACACAGAGAAGAAACATACAGAGGGAACGAGAGAACGACTTAGAGAACAAGAGAGAGAAAGAGATTTCATGCCTGATGTCAATGCTATATTGTATTATGTGGGTGCTAATACACTGACTCCCAAAGTGACATCAAAGAGAGTTTCATTATAAGCACAGATGGTACAGCAAGTAACCACGAAGAACCAATATTGAAATGAATGAGTCTACAGCTCTGCTGGAGCTGCATTAGTCTGTGCTTACTGGGTTTTGACCTACAGTAATATTCATTTAGCATGTGAGCATCATAATAACTGCTTTTTAGAACTAAAGTGCAGCTGATGCTAGTGGTAATTTCATATATAACATTTACCCTGCTGTATTTGATGCCTAATCAAATCTCAAGTATAGGTGTGCATAAATAACTGATATTTTCACGTTTTGATGGAAAATAACAGCCAACGGCAGCTTCCAGTAAACATGGCTTCAGCAATTGATGTGGTGGAACGTGTATATGTGTATAGTGAGCCAACTTATGACACCTTTACCTTAGCATTGCAGTGTGAGCAGTCTTCAGCTACATCCCCATGTGATTATCTAGATTCTGCTCAAAATACAAGTATTCCACCAAGAAAAGAATGTATTTTAACCAATGCTGATTCAGGTAATTATGGCAAAGATTGCATGACATGTACAGGAAATAATGACAAATAAGGATCAAAGAGCACTTTTGGCAAATGTGGTCATTATTTTAACCACATTTTGAGCTGACAGGTGGTTAAGCTATAATGATCCATCAACATTTATTGGTTTAATAATATCATTATAAAATCTTATATAATATTTTATATTAAAACCACCAGGCTTATGGTTGCAGCTTATCAGTGTATCCTGAGACAGTACTTCCACTACTACTCTTGTGCAGCAACAACACTTCAAGTCTACTTTTAATATTCGGTGCCAAACAGATCCAGAGATGCCAAGAGCATCCATGTACAGAATCAGCGATTTTGTACAGAGTTACTGCACAGATGTGAAAGGCCATCTATGACTCTGAGTCTGTACTCAATCTAGCTTCATTTTTACATGATGTTCTGGTCTATATCTGGCAACCCAGTCCGAGTCATCTCCACATCATTAGTGACCATTCTCCTCTTCCATCTACTGCTGATCACTGCCATAAGTGAAAATGATGCAAAGCTCTATTTGATTCGTCCCTTCAGCTCTTCTCTCTCTATCTCTCTCTCTGGATGTCTCTCTTTCCATCTCAATCTCTCCC
Source organism: Channa argus (assembly GCF_033026475.1). Taxonomy (NCBI): domain Eukaryota; kingdom Metazoa; phylum Chordata; class Actinopteri; order Anabantiformes; family Channidae; genus Channa; species Channa argus. Next base: position 18,004,996 of record NC_090214.1, read on the forward strand.
TCTGCATCTCTCATTACTGTCTTCTCCCTCTCCCATCTGTTTCTTTATAACCTTTTTTAATCTAGCATGGATACACAGCAGTAAATCAGTCGCTGTGGTAACTAAAAGGCCCCCATGATATCTCAAATTTTATTCCTAAATATCTACGTTCACACAAACACAGCCAGATATAATGGTGAAGGAGTGGGAAGCAGGTGGAAATGGGAGGCTGTTGAGAAAGATATTGATTAAAAGGGCTCACACATTGTGGTGAGCAGCACACCGTGTGAGCTTGATGCCTTCCAGGAGGAGCTGCTTTGAGAAAACATTGCTCTTGGGAAAATAAAACAAAATATTCACAGCCAGTAAACTGCATCTTTATTACACATTATTACACACCCACTGTAGTATCTTTCTCACTTAGAGTTTAAGGTGGTTTGAGTGTGCCGTGTGCAATGCCTTATTTAACCCGATGGTATATACAGTACTTTTAATGTCATACTGGGCTTTAGGTTGTGGATATTTTTTATTTTTTTGTTTTTTCCTCCACTAAATCTAAAAACCAAATCGGGAAAAGAAAAGAGCAGGAATAGAATTTTCCTCTACGCTGCCCATGTGCTTGATCAAGGGGTCTTGTTGGGTTCCCTATATAAACCTTCACCTTTACCTTTACTAAACCTCTTTACTTTGTTATAGAAGGTGCCTTACATATGATTTTGTTGTCATTTGGTGATAAATACATACAATTATAACTTTACTAAAAAACAATATACAAAATTAGCTAAATATAATTCACATATGTCTTTTCAGTCGAGTGTAAATTGCCTCAATAATGATGCAAATAGCTCTGTTGCTGGTTTTTGACACACCTTGATTGTACTTCTTGAAAGACAAACCTTTTGTTTTCATAGATTTGAGGGTGGTCTGCCTCCTTTTCCATTTACACTTCAGAAAAAGCCACGAAACACACAGCTCACCTATTTCTCATGGGACTTATCTTTCTTCTAGCCTCAGAAAATGTTTTGTTTTCACCTAGTTTTCTTGTTTTATTAAATGTTCTATCTTTGGAACAGAGGCACCAAAGGTCACCAAAGGGTGGTGAGGATTGGAAAACAAGTGGTGTTTGGGTTGGAGTTAATAACAGGTATATTCTTACTGTATGAGCCACTGTCTATCTGTTTTCCTATTTTGGTATGATAAAGTATCAGTTTTTTATCAACTTCTTAGTGTTTATATGCCCACCCCTCTACGCCAATTCATTAGAAGTGATGAATTCTTTTGAATAAGAGGTAAAACAGCTTTAAGGACATGAAAAAAGACCCCATTTAGAAGCCAGGTGAGCCAGGTAAATCTGTACTGTTCTTCCTCTGTTTTCTTATCCCAAAGCAGAGGTGTTTCAAACAGGCCTTCCAAGTGTGAGAAACTGCTGGTTGGATGTTGGAGTGTGTACAGAGAATAAAAGAGCTCTGTTAGAGTTATATTGTTACCCAAACAGGCGGTGGCAGTAGTTTACTTTAGCTTTTTTTTTTTTTACTTTTTTTTTTCCGTTATACGATTCTCGGCAAGCTCTGTCACAAAGCCATAACTCCAAACTTCTTGTAGTGTGCTTGTCATCTCATGGAAGGAAACTGAAAATAGTATACTGTTTATTCTTTAATTTTGTTCTGAGGTTAGCTTAGTTGTCATTCGTCCTTGCATTTCCCTATCTATTGGTAATTTAATGGAGATGGAAGTACGCTAAATGCAAAATCAACATACACCGCATGGGGCAGTTTAGAAACTACTAAATGTAGACAAAGTTTAGATCCAGTATCCTCTTAATGGCACCTCTGGCATATACATGAGCAAGGACCAAGGAAAAGGACTAAGAATTTTCACAGATATCACAGAAAGCACAATGGTTACCTTAAAGACTCAACAGACTTTGAACTTGTTTCAACAGGACATACATGAGATCCTCCGAGATTTCAAAACTCAGCAGCAATTAAACGCAGATGTGTTTTTTTTTAAAGTGGATTCGCATTCTGTTGCTTGGTACAATATATGGCCAAGTAAATAAGTAAGTAAATGACTATTGTGTTCCATTGCAAATTTTCAATTACAGGAATGCTGACTAGTACAGAACGGGATTATTTCCCTATATTTACTTACTTACTTATATTTCTACCTTCCCCAGATCCTTTTGGTCCATGAGCAAGCAGGGGAATTCTTGCATGACTCGTATTTTAATTCACTTAGAGTTTTGTATATCTGAATGAAGACCAAACCAAAAGGAAAATGGACAAAGTTTAAAAGTTGGTTGACCAATTCAGACCAAACCAAAATAACTATAGGTCTGAAAATGTACTTACATTTGACTGAAACATATATCACAATTAACAGTAAGCTCTTTAAGCTATTGCAATGAATGTCCATACCACTTTTTTCAAGCTATTTGTGGCCTTAAACTGAGAAAAACAAACAAATTATGGGAGCTGATTGACTAGGGTTAGGCTTCAGCTTCAAAAGGTTCTGTTTGGCTAAAAAGCTGCAAGCTTTCCTTGTTGGCTCAATTTGCTGAGATAAGAGATGGGATAATTACTGTGTTACAGAACATTGAATAAGCAGCAGGAAAACATTAGCACTCAAAGTGTAATAATGGCTATGCAAGGCTGAAAACGCCCACTGATGTAATGAGTCCAAGGCAGGCATACTTGGAAAGATAATTAACACCGGTACCATCTGAAACAACAGCTCTGCTCATTAATGGTAACACCATTCAAAGCTCAGTTTAAAAATTTTTCACAAATAAATAAAGGTATAAATAAAAGAGATAAAGCAAAAAAATGACTAAAACCTGACTGCACAACCTCATCCCCAGACTTGATTAGCTAACAAATTCACCAACTACTGCTGTTTCATTGTAACAATTAAATATGAAAATGAAATATTCCTTTCCTTATAATGCGGTACAATCCAGTACGACTCCACTACCCACTTCACCCTCAATGATAAACACACAATAAAATGATCACCTTTCTGATAATTTCAACCTGACAACGGGGAAATTATAACCTTGTAAAATTAAAATTCGTGGAAGATTGGATTGTATTAAATTGCACGGGTATGATATAAAGGTGCTTCTAATCCCTGAGGGGATAGGTCCAACTACATTACATTTTTATATTGCTTAAACAACTCAAAATGCCCAAGAAGCTCAAGCAAATATTCACATACACACGCACACACACACACACACACGCACACCAGGTATTCCCATCCGAAGCATGAAGCATGAATAACAAGAATTGTTTAGAGGAAACACAAGCTGGTCATCATATCAATAGACTCCACTGACAGGATCAATAACTCAGGACATGCCAACAGGGGAAGCTGGAAAGGACAAGTAACAGTAGTGAAACTTTAAATTTGCGCCTACACAAACATACTGACAGTCTTGGATGGGTGTGCTCAAACACACAATTGACCTGGCAGCACTTCAAAGTGAACGATCGTCTCAAGCTTTTCCAAATGCACACCTCTACTGTCAGTTTGTCAGTTAATCACATACTTTCCCTGAGATTAAAGAAAATCTTGCAAAAGTGTGCAATTGAACGAGAACTTAAGAGCTTCCTCCTTCAGTATTACTATCAGTTTGTACTCTATGATCGGATATCCATCCATCCATCCATTATCTGTCACGGCTTATCCTATCTGCATCGCAATGGGGCTGGGGCCTATCCCAGCTGTTATCGGACGAGAGGTGGGGTACACCCTGGACAGGTCGTCAGTCTATCTCAGGGCCACAGAAAGACATACACAGACAGACAATCATTCACACCCACAGTCACACCTACGGGCAATTTTAGATTCACCAATTAACCTAACATGCATGTTTTTGGACTGTGGGAGGAAACCGGAGTACCCAGAGGAAACCCACGCAAGCACGGGGAGAACATGCAAACTCACCACAGAAGGGCCACAGCCAGAGGGGGCACGAATATGTAACCTTTTATGATCCTATTCATGAATTGAAAACTACTTAAGACAACAAGACCTCATAAATAACAATTTAAACATTCTAACCTAATAGTTTAGGTCAATTCAAGAACCAGTTCAAGTGTTCCTGTGAATTTTCAATTTATGTGTATTTGGGAGTTATTTCTTGCTAAGCAACAGTGCTGACAATGTGGGTAAGCTGAAGGAAGATATGGAAAACAAATGGAAAATAAAAAGTAGAAATCATGCACACTATGGCTCAAAAGTGGTATTGTTAGCTAAGAATGAAGTATACAAGGTTATGTGTTCTGTTTATTATAGTGAGTAGTTAATACTTGAGTGCTTTGATCTCTTATCTCCCTCATTTTCACTTCTCTCTGTTATGTCCTACACCTCTCAGTGTGTGACTCTATCAGCTAGTCCACAGTGAGAGAGTTTACATGAGGGCCATGAAGGGTGAACAAACAGAGCGCCTCTCCGCTGAGGTGAGACGGAGTGAAGGCGAGGTGGAAAGGAGGAGGAGGAGGAGGCAGTAAGCGCTTTGGTAGCAGCAGCATCTTCCTGGTAGGTCTAATGAGACAGAAGCTAAGAAAAACTGGAGGAGGAATGCTGATTCTCTCACTGCTCAGTGATAACAACAACAACAAAAAAGATCCCCAAGCCCTTTCCTTGATTTGAAAAAGGAGGTGGTGAGGACATGCTCAAAACTTTATACATATGCTCCATTTTGCATATGTTTTGGGAACAGGAAGGGGTACCGCAAAAGCCATTTCCCTGTCCTTTTAGGAACCAGTGATATGGCTCAGAAGAAAACAAAGGGAGCCAATCCACCCATTACAGTGGTAGTATGACCCTCAAAATGGGCCCCACGCCCATTTTGAGGCGAAGCTGCTGCTCTTTCAGGTGAACTCCAAGGGATTAAGGAGAGGGATACTAACTGGATGATTCAAGCCATCCCATGCATTCGGATTTAAGGTCCTGGGGATCAATTCTATAACTCACAATAATCACATTTAGAAAGTCTAGTCTTCTGACTGCCAAGGATGATGTCCTGGTATAATTCAAAAATGCTACAAGTACTTTTTAGTTTAGTTTATCAATGTGCACATAAAAACTGCATAAAGGTGGAAAAAAAGACAAAACCAAAACTCATTTCTCAAAAGAAATGTAACCCAAAAAAATCATCAGTTAGAAAAAACATAACATCAGCAAAACAAACAAAACACATCTACAGTTTATTATTAGTAACAGTCTTCACAAAGAAAAAAATATATTTACTGATAATATAAATAAGCAGCTACACATCATGAACCAAATGTACTGACAGCTTCATTTTAAACCTCTCTAAAAATAATGAGCTTTTGGCAAATATTGGTATTATACTTGCCCAGCAGGAAATTTGAGTGAATACTGGCAACAACAGGTTTTATAAAATGGACACATTAGACAGTAAATATATTTAAAAATCAAACTTTTGATACACTTCCCACAGTTCGCCTTCCTCTTATCATATGAGTGGCTTAATAATCAAGGAGTTTACATTATGAAGTTACTGAATAATTTAGCCAATTTACAATTTATGTACAAGTTCCAAAAATGACTAGGAATAAATCAAACTATCAAAAATGTTTGATAAGCTCACATGAAAAATAGAAAATACATTAAGGATAAAAGAAGGTGTCAAACTTAAAAACCGTCTTCATAGCATTTATAGAAACTCATTTAAAAATGGTATCTGTAAAAAGTTAAGACATTTGCTTCATGATCATACCATTCATATTTACAATGTCTACTTTTGATTCGATATGGACAAAATACTGGCAGTTTATCTTTAAAATGTTTTATCAGGCATTGTCCAAAAAAAAGTAATTGAAATAAACACATTTCTGTCATGATCTGGCTCCCTTAATTTCACTTCCTGTTCTGGACTTTTATTTTGTACCTCCTTTTTTTCTGCTTCCTGTCCCCAGGTAATCTCTCCATCTTATCAGTCATCACCGCTTTCAATTGTTTTCACCTGTTCCCCTGCGGGTTTTAAACCCAGCTCTCCCCCTGTTCCTAGTTGGATCATCATCTTTCTTTGTCCCTGTCACCAGTGCAACATGTCGCCTTCTGAGTTACCTGACTCATGATTCTTGGACTCCTGACTCTGTTCCTATGGACTCTGTTACCTGTATTTTTGGTTTTTGATCCCCATGTCTCAGTCGCTTCCTATGTAGTCCCCTAAACCCTTGGGCATTATTTGTGTTCTAGTACAAGTTAGTCTGGTTTCGATGTTACGTTCCTTATTTTGCTCTTCCCAGTGTTTTTGTTTTCCTGGTGTCTTCGTTTAGTCTCACTGTCCCGGGTTTTTAGGTTACCCATCGTTTAACCCATGTTTATCTTTCGTTCCGCCTCCTAGTTTGTCGTTTTCTGCCCTCGTTAAATTCCTTTGTGGTTACGTCTCCGTTAATTCCTTGTTTCTAGTTTTGTAGTCATCTCTCTGGGATTTGCCAGTTTTTTCCTCCTTAATAGGAGTGAGTTTATGTTTGTTGTTTTCCCCTGTGTCCTGTGTTAATATCATTAATAAAAGTCAGTCATCTAACCAAACCCCTCTCGCCGCGTTGCTCTTGGGTTCACTTAAAAAAACGAACCCTGACAATTTCACAAGTATAGTTATTCTACTGCAGAAGAAGTCAAAAGCAAACATATTGGGGAAATAACCACTTTTCCAAATGCTACACAAATTTTCACGTGCGGTGAACACATTCAAATTGAATCAATTTGGGATCAAAGTTTATTTTACCCAGCAGTTGTTTAACCTTTGCTTGTTTGACTTGCCATGATTCACTCTTTTCTATCAATAAGTTTATTTTTCTTTGAGTCTCCAGATGCTCAGATTTTACATAGTTTGTCGAAGAATGATCACACAGCAGCAAACTCTCTTGAGCTGCATTTAAACTGGTTGCATGGTCAGAGGCTTTTGTTGAAGTCATCTAGGTCATTTTGTGAAAGTTGTGGACTAGTAAGTGTGGTACAAGAAATATTTTCAGTCATTATAACAGTACAGTCCATGAAAAGACTCAACATTTTTTTTTCTGTAGCATGATAAAGTATTTGAATCATGGGGAATACAGAGTCATCCTACTAATTAGCTTTTTTCAGTCCCGTTGCAATTAAAAGCTTTAGGACTTTTTCTAGTTTCCAAGAGAGTAATCTGCAGAGGAACAAAAAAACTTACAAGCTGATGTCATTAAGTGTGGTGGTACAGGTAAGCAGATAGTCAAGTAGGCCAGAGTAGAAGTGCCTCCACTGGTAGGCTGAAGTAGATCCAATAAAAGCAATATAATTATAATTTAAATAAAAAGTCCATGTAGATATTTGAAGCATATGCAGAGAAAACTAAGCATGTCATATCATGAATTTTGTGTCCTAAGTCAGGAAGCTTAATCAAGCTCCCATTAAAATGTCAGTCTGTCTGAATCACCAAATAGGTCTCTAGTTTACTATGGCTTTTGTTTCTTGTTACTCAGCGTTTTCTTTTCTGTGTATGTGTTCCTTCTCCACATGTGTAAATTATATTCTTGTTTTTTGTTCCTAGTAGGTTTCTCTAGTCTGTCCTTTTCAAAATTTTATGGCAACAAAGAGGTTGTGTGGTTCCGGTCTGTTGGCATTACCAGGCAGTTGCTAGATACGCTCCCTGATCATATATGATTGTATTTTTTTTTTCTTATCTAATTCAGGGGGTTTATTGAAAGAGGGTGTTGTTGTAGTGCAGACTGTGAAGTCCCATGATGCAAATTTGTGATTTGTGACTGTATGATATATGACTAAGGATTGATTTGGTTTGAATAGCCTATTACTTTACTGTAGTGCACTCATCACTTGTCTGCCTAAAACCAAGAGCTTCAACTCAACTTTCGTTTTATTCAAAACATTGCAGAACAGAGGTGCATAATGTGAAAAACTGACAATTTTTTACCCAATATATTGCTATTAAAAACAAACAGGAATATTTATCAGATGATTGAAATATATGGAAAAAGTTAATCATTCTAGGAGATGTTTGTAGTTGAAATGCAAAGGAAAGCATTAGAACCCAAACAGACATGTCAAATGGTATGTTACAGTAATATTACAGGGTTAGTGGTACAATGTCAACAACGTCACCTTAGCATCTCTAACTCAGTTACTCTTTTTTTCCTATTATCACTTCCTCAAACATTACCTTTGTGGACAAGCCCATGGTCATGGGTGTTCTGACATCCATATCAATACTGGCTAACTAACTTTATCACAGTAAATGCTAACTAAAGCAAAGCCCTTCATATTGAAAAAGAATAAAAATGTTGCATAAATTATTATCATTGATTATTTAAAGCTACTGTAAAGATCACCCCAGTTGCTACAAGGTAACTTCTGCATTACCCTCTACTTAGATCTCAGGAGCTTGTGGGAAGTAGAATAAGCAAGATTATTCTAATAGTGTTTTCTGTCTACATTCCTGGTCCTTGATATACCAATCTGCTAAGCGCTGAGGTGATAAAATTACAGATAGGGGATCAAATCCTAAATAAAATGGAAATGTCTTTTTTTTTTTAAGCAAGTCCACTGTCTAAAATGCATAGTATTGCCATAAAAGAGGCCTATTGAGTATTTAGCAACACTACTAAAAATGGCTTGAAACAGAACGATTACAGCTATGTACACCATGTATTATCTTTTCTTGCAGACACACACAAATGCTGATGAAAGATGTCCTGGCTAAGGTGTCGTAACTTCGATTTTCAGAATGAGAAAAACTTTGCCTCTACTTATTGCCCATCGAATGCTAATATCTTTGATACCAGTTTTGGTATTGTTCACAACCAACAGTACACCTAGCTAGCTAAAACAAGTTCATTATGAAGCCTATATTGACTTAAAGTATAAATACTACTAACCTGGAAAAACAGGAAGGCATTACTGTCACCTAAAACAGTTAACCAAGTCCCAGAAGGAAAGAACAAGTCAAACAGGATCAATAGTCAGGATGGAAAACTGTAAATAGCCTGCACTAACAGCACTGACATTTTCAACAAAATGATTTTATTCACAATTGTAGCCCGTTTTCTATTTTCTTTTCACACTGCATCTGACAACAAAACGGAGCAGTTGCTTTAGTGAGTGACACTATACTTAAGACACTTAAAATGCACAAGAATAGATATTTTTATACCCTACAAATTAAACAAGTTGTAAGTTTACAATTAGCCATCTTTAGAGGGGCTGGAAGCTGGAGAACACCACTGACTATCAACTTGTGATGTGCTATTTTTATAATTACATATACTAAAATCTTTTTCCATTTATACATAAATTGCATCTGTGACTGTTACTCTCTTCTCTTTCCAGTAAGATTAAGTTGACCTACATGTAAGGTGACTGATGTCTGCCAGACAATACTTGTAATGAACTCTGGACTTAGTCATGTGTGAAGAGGGAAACCTGCCAGTCTGCCACATGTGCTGTGGTGTAGTGCACCTTCTATGCCTACAGGAAAAGACAAGCATCACTTTTGGCCACGCTTGACTGGAGCCTTGGCAGTCAGGCCATCAGAGACACAAAGTTGTATGTACCAATGTTGGTTTTGTGTGGGTTTTTGGGAGCCTGTGCTTTACTTACACTGGTGTGCACATCAATTATTTCGACAAATCTGTGATTAATCTTTGGTATAGTGAGCCAACTTCCCACTGTACCAAATGAAGTCATGTTACTGAAAGCTTTAACTCAGAAGCTCCTACAATCCATGTGTCTCACAAATGCAGCAAATGCAAAAAGTGACCTTTTTATTAAGAACCTGCCTGATATGTCATCATAATAAATGGAGGAGCCACTGCAAATAAAGAACTTTAGCTAGCAGTAGAGATGCAGGCTGGATTTGTTTGCTCCACAGTGTTATACTGAGTCACCTTGGCTTACTGTACTTCTGTTCTCATAAATATTTAACAGCTGGGCTTGCCTGCTAGTTGCTGTGACATGTCATTAGTCAGCTTGTCAGGTCAGTTGTCATGTCAAAACATGCTAATTTTACTGTGTCACATCCACATCAAAATATACGTTAGAACTGACAATCAATAACAGAGAGAATTGCTTGTTGCAGCTCAACTTCAATTTTGTATTCTTGACCACATCCCTGTGTGAGCATGAGTGGGAAGAGAACAAGCTCACTGGATTCCCACCTGCTGCTCAAAGCTCTTGTGTGGTCACTGACAGACAGAGCAGAGCTGGTATGCTCTGCTACGATGTGAACAACATGGCATCAGTATCAGCAACACTCAGCCAGCCTCACAGAGCACACAGTGTTCACTCACTGAAGAGATGGCTGGAAGACATTAAGCAGAACACCCAGTACCAAGAACACAACCACAACATACACTCACACACACACACACACACAAACCAACACAACCTCACAGTTGCCAGGTCACTCCCCTAAGCCATTGCAGGAAAAGATCAATTTCATCACTAAGAGTAAAACACTACAATTAAACTAAGATACCTCTAAGAAAGCAACTACCTTGGATTAAATATATTCTTAAAAATAAATAAGAAATATCTAAAATTGAGCCAGGTCGTGACAGCCATTTTTACACACTGACATTTCATTTTCTTAACATAGCTGAATATTGCATTGAAAAGGCTTTTAAAAGAAATATAAATAAAAGCACTGGCACACAAACACACATACATACATACACACACACACAGTCCATATGCACAGGAGTAAAACAGTAACTACTACAAGGCCACAATAGTCAGACCTCCATTATCAGAGCGTAGCATTTTGGCTGATGTTCAAAGGTAACATTTATTCATGGTGCCTGGTGTGGGCATAAAGCTAAAGTGACCCAATGTCTGTAGTCTTTGCAACTCTACTTTGAAGCCTCCTATTGTGTTACTCCCGTTGCCTGAGAGGCACATGAAAGGAAATCAAAACTTTGAAGTCAACACAAGCACAGATTTTCACCCAGGGTCTCACCCCAACCGCTAACAGCAGTAACTCGTGAATCAAACATGCAGATAAATAAATAAAAACAACTGCCCTGCCTTTAATTCCCGGGTGATGACATTGGGATTATTGTATTCAGTCACTATATTCAGCCGCCCTAGATTGCGGTTGCCATAGTGTTTGCAGAGGCAGTAAAAGGCCAGGTGAGGCTTTGGTCAATACCAGCAACAGTGGGCTATCAAAGGCCAAGAGGGAGAAAGAGATTACTGGAAAACAAGTATATGATAGTATGTTACCAGACAATAAGTTAATGACACACAAAATATATATATAACAAAAATATACAGATACTGAATAAACTGTTAGAAAGAGGTTTTAGTCCCCTCATTCATTTAAAAGAGGTGGCCAAAACATTTGAACCACTCTGAATACAATGCAATCCAATATGACTCCCCCACCAACTATGACCTGAAAACAGGTGGATCTAATGAAGTGGCCTGTGAGTGCATGTGAACATAATGTACCTATTAAGATAGTAGCCATATTTATTCCCAAAACACATCAACTTTGTTCTAAACCAAATGCAAAGAAATCCAAAATGCAGATTGTTTACAAAAGACTAGACCAGATATCCTACCTGAGAAGTTGGGAAATGTGTAAAATGTAAATAAAAACAGACTGCAATTATTTGCAAATCTCATCAACCCACATTTTATTCACAATAGAACATAAACAACATATCAGATGTTGAAACAGGTGTTGAGACATTTTAGCTATATTTAGCTATAAATAATAGCTCATTTTGAAATTGATGGCAGCAACACATTTTTAAAAGGTTGGAAAATGGGCAAGAATAGGCAGAAAAGTAATTGCTACGAATAAAAACCTAACGGAGGAGCATCTGACAACTAATTAGGTTAATTGGCAACAGGTGAGTAACATGACTGAGTATAAAAGGAGCATTTCAGAGAGGAAGAGTCTCTGGAATGTGAAGATGGGCAGAGGTTCGCCAATCTGCGACAAACTGCACCAAAACATTTAGGAACAATTTCAGAAAATTTTAAAATCGTGAGGACTTTGAAGATCCCACCATCTACAATATATATTATCATCAAAAGATTCAGAGAATCAGGAGGAATCTCTGTGCCAAGGGACAAGGCCAAAGGTCAAAACTGGATGTGTGTGATCATTGGTCCGTCAGCTGGCACTGCATTAAAAACAGGAATGATTGTGAATAAAATATGGGTTGATGAGATTTGCAAATCATTGCAGTCTGTTTTTATTTAGGTTTTACACATCTTCCCAACATTTTTTGAATTTCAAAATTTTATACCCATGTTTCAATGCATAAATTCTGAAGTATCAATACACAAACACACTAACACAAGCATATACTACTGTCTATTTTTTCTTTTCTATGAATTTTATTTTGTATCTGCTTTATTTATTTGTTTGTGCTCTTAAGATTTTTTAACTACTTAAGGTTAACAGCATTCATTTGCATTGTTTAATTAAATAAAAACAAAGCAAAGACAATGCATTAACAAACTGCTTCTAGATACAGTATTTTGGCAAGATGGTCTATATAAATAGAATCTGTAATTACCTTTTTAACACAAAGAGGTTTGCAAGCAATAAATATAATGGACCAATCTTACCACTTTCATTTATCACTTTCATTTTCAACGTTTGTTTGGGTGAGACTGCACGTGCTGGCTGAATTATACTATCTCACATGTGTCCCCAAACCACGAGCTACGAACAAAGGTGCTGATGTGAAAAGCAAAGACAACAATGACACTTGGCATAGCAGTGGGTAGCAGGAGTGAGTTGGTTCATACTTTGCCCGCCAGCTACCATAAAAACCAAAAGAACAAAAAGGAAGGTAAATGCAACACTGGCCCTGAACCACTAGACTGACTTGTATAAAGCTTTTGCTACACTTTTTATTGTCCCTTAATGCAACAAATCAGATATGCAGCTTTTGACAAATGCAGGTACAAACGACAAGAAGAGAGGACATATTCACCCCAACTACCTTGGAGAGTCTAAGGTACAGAGAAATATCCAATCAGCTGTTTGATTAGTTGGGTGCCATCAGTCACAAACACCAATCACTGATTTATTTTCATTTGTTATAAATTAAAAACTACAGCCAAAGATAGGGTTTTTTTGCACATCTATGTTGTGACAAGACTTAGTCAAAACGACTGGCAAACAACTACTGGCAAACTCTAGGGAAAAATGGTTGGTGTTCACCTAAAAGCCACAACATTAAAACCACTTGGTGGTTTTAATTCATTTTTAACTAATGCAAGGTGCGGTGTTCCAAACAATATCCCAACCATCCAATTTCCTGCAACTTTCCCCAATGTCGTCCTTACCCACATTTTCCATTTTCTTCTGGGGACCCTGTGATGTTCCCAGGCAAGATGACACACAATCTTCACCAAAAGCTTTGAAACGGCTAAAAGGCTATTTCATGTTGTTCAACATATCAGCTCCCTTTCACTTGGATATACCTGCAAAACATCTAAAAGGGATTTGACCAGGAGGCATCCTGCATGTAGCTGAATCACCTCATGCAGTTCCTTTTAACACAACTCCATGCTCCCCCTGGATGTTCAAGCTCTTTAACCTATCAACAATGCTGGGCCTGGCCGCCCCAATAGTGGAAACAAATTTCAGACAGTTGTATTCTATTCTACACCTTTGTTGTCCATCTGAGGATATTAGGTGCATTTATATATAAACATACCCTATGAGAGAGAGAGAGAGAGAGAGAGAGAAAGCAAGATTGAAGATAGATAGACTTACATACATGTATACATACACACATATGTATGCCACTTTAAAAAACATGTGTAAACTCCTTTTTTAGAATGGTGTTAATTGAACTAATTTCACTTTCTGGAAAAAACTTTTGGATACAGACTTTAAAATAAAACCTTGTTAAAATTCTTTTAGGCTATGGAATCGTGATTTCCTAGTTAATGTGGGCATTGTGCTACTGACTGACAAATGCTATAAATGCCTCATAAAAAATGTTTTTAAGCAGAACAGACATATCACCCCTAATGAGGTCGGGTTCAGCGTGTGATTGGCTATGTCTGGCTCCACATTAGGGCTTTGTGTTCCTGGGCTAGAAGGCTCAGTGTTCTATTGATTAGGCCTTTGGCAAGATTGATTCTCTTATTAGGGGTTTCTAATGCCTGATCAGGACAGATTAAAGGTCTACCACTACCTCAAGCTACACCATCATTTGGGCCCTTTCATTTGCACCGGTGGGTGTGTTGACATAATTAGCCTAAAGACTGAGCACTGGAATTGTAGATCATGCAGAGAAGTACTGTAATAGTGATTTTTAGCAAAGTAGAAAAAATAGTAAGACACATTATTGACCTGTGTAATATACAATACTTAATAGAGCAGAACTGAACATTTAATTCCGAACAAAGCATAATTATTTATTTCCCTTCTGCTAGTTGCAACCACGTCTTCTCGTCATGTATTTTAAATTAGATTTCTAACTAGAAAGATCAATAAAAAACATTACCAGGCAGTTTTTAATTATTACCAATAATGTTCAAATGAATTCCGTATACATAACTCATGCACCGATCAATAACATGCAATGGTGGTAATGTTAAAGTCATTAATGCTATTTGTCATTTGTAACAATACTTAACTGTAATTAGGATCACTAATTCTTTCCCATAGGCTGCCCATTCCTTCTGTAGATTAGACATAACAAAGCAGAAAGAGATTGTAACATATAAGTATGCAGTTTCAACCACTTTGCTGAAGGAGGCTAAACATCTAAACCAGCCAAACCCGATAAACATGTGATTGGATTGATAAAAGATTGATGTGAATTTGGTGTAGAAACCTTCAGGCTCCCAATCCTGCAGAAGCATGTTGAGCGCAAAGCAAATGGAGCATCGCACAGACACACATGCTGAAACCACCGATCAGGCTGGGGCACATTATCTACTGTGGTTGCTTGGCAACCAAACGAAGACACACATACACAACATAATGGATCATTTGTATCCAGCTGTGTCAGCAATGGATAGCCAAAAATTAAGAGCCATTTTCTCTAGCTTTAAGAGAACGCAAGGGAAGAACAACCCTAAAACAACAAGCTAATCTTAGGTTCAGCACAACATGTAAACAATCAAATATTCATATGTTCAATTAAGCATCAACATTTGAATCACTTCAAGAATAGCAGTGGGCCTACAAACAGAGACCGCTGTATGTTGTACAGATTATTCAGCTTTTTTAGGTAAATTTGAGATTTGTTATATTGGGCTATACAAGCAGACCTTAATTTGATTTGAAATCGTTCGTATTCATGTTTTTGACAGATTAAATAACATGCCTCTTCTCTGTAGACTATACACCAGCCGAAAGATGAAGCAAAGTACTAAGGACCCAAGCTGTGATGTTTTGCTCAGCACAACACATTAAAAGATTCTCGCATAAGCTATGGCATATGGCACTGAAAGCAGCTGGTTTGTTTTCTACCTGAATATAGTCGTATTTAAATGTTTTGCTCCAATCATCATGTGTGATTAACATTTACCATTTGAAAAACTTCATCTCTCATCTTCAGCACATATCAGTTTTTCTGCTATGTATGTATTTCAGAAGAATAAATACACAAATCAAAAACGGCTCCAAACATAATTTTCCTTCACAGAGTATATGCAGAGTGAAAAAAAAGAAAAGTCATCTGTGAACCTTTAATGTGCTGCGACTGAAGAAGAGCTGTTTTAATTTTAAACTATTTCTCACACACCTTCCTGTGTGTGATGACTTCAAATGCAATACATGTAATTTCAAATTGCTATATTTATTTACTTAGCCCAAGGACTTAGATCAACTTGATCTACTCATTTGTAAATAAATTATCTACATGCAATGCAGTTAAACAGCATTCCAAACTATAACCTCTCTAAATCAGTTTCAACAAAGACAGAACATGTTTTTTTTCCATGAAAAGCCTGATTTAGTTTCACACAGTGGACTTGATGAACTGATGATTAAGTATTATTAAAAGCAAAAGTTTGGCACTCTGAATAAACAGGGCTGAATTATTTTCAACATAGGTGAGATGACAAGCAGGTCAATATTTTTCTCAATTTGAGATTCTTGAGATTCTGATTATCTCCAAACAAAATAAATTTACCAGTTTGTGTTTGTTGACAACAATCTATAGATATAAGACACTACTATTTCTGTCTATGTTAGAAAATCATGAAGTTGGAAAAATACCGAAGGGAACAATAAAATGAAAGACAAAACTTTTGAAATGATATCTTAATACACAACAATAACACCTTGTGCACATTATCCTTTCTCTCTCAACCTTGTGATTGCCATAAACATTTTAAAGCAGAGAAGAGCAGCAAACCACCGTCCAAACAAAACTTCAGTGCTGCATAACTTAAAATCCCAGCAGTAATTTCTCAGAACTACTGATCAGCTGTTGCTTTACCAGTGAATTCCCATGACTTTTTTCATAAGAATTCTACACCTTATTATATGACTCCGAAGCCCCAGAGTTCACCTCAGTTCACCTGCCATGCAGCTCCTCTTGCCTGAGCCCCACTATGCTATGTTTTAAAAGACAAATAATTTAAAAAGTACAACGTTGAACTTTAAACAAATCTTTAACAGAACTGTGCTTACTCTGGGTATTAGGGTTTCCTGCCACTGTCCAAAGAGATGCACGATGGGTTACTTGGGGAATACATTGCCCGTGTGAATCTGTGTATGTCTCTGTCTCAACCCTGACAGAGAGTGGCATCCTGAATAGAGTGTACCCTGCTGTTTGCCCAAGGAGATGGGATCGGCTCCAGCCTCCTGCAAGCCTTAATAGGATAAGCTGTAATATAATGGATGGGTGGTTCATCATATAATGCATTTGTGTTTTACAACAAGTGTGTAAATGTGAAGGTGGAACGTTCCAAAACTATTGGTTTTAACGAGAGCTCTGTACAAAAGGGCAGTTTCTTCAACGTCAAAAACTTGCACGGGGTGTTGTCATATTTTAACAGGAAAGATCTCCCCAAGCCACTGCTGCAGATTTTAAAGTATGTGGACAGGGTGTCCATCGGGCAAAGTGCAGTAGCAGTGTTAAATTCAAGGACAATATTTGGAACATTAAAGCAACAAATATTCATTGTAACTCTCTTTTTGCATCTTTTACCAGCTCTAGTTACTTGTTGAATAACTTGAGTTGTAACTAAAAGGTGATACCACAACACTCTCTCAAGGTACTCACAGATACACACAAAGGAAACCACTTTCTCACTTATGATTTTCATCTACAGCTGACACCCAGCGGGTGAGGGACTCACCCCGTGAGGACGACTACAAAGTCCATTACATTCCAGCCGTTGCGGAGGTAGGAGCCTTTGTGAAATGCAAAGCCCAGGGCGATGATCTTAATGGCAGCCTCGAAACAGAATATTCCAATAAAGTAGGGCTCTGTGTCATCCTACAGAAAGACAGAAAGAATCAGAGAGAATGAGAATGACACAGGAAAATCTTTTTAGTAGAAGTAAGAAAGTGGTTAATGAAGCGTTCAGTGAAAGAGAGGGCAGTAAAAAGAGAAAGAAAGATGTCTCTTTTCAATTCTGGAGTAGAAGTGCAGGCAGTGGAGGCCTCTTTTTTTGCATAAAATGATATTGAATTCAGTCTATAAGAGATATTTTCACAGAGCATAATGTTAAGGGCTATGGAAAATCATTGGAACCTAAGGCCAGCTAAAATTATTGCAGAAATCTATTTAACTTCAACTAAAAGCAGTCCACAAAATACGTAAACTAACTAAAAATATTACAGGAGGACTGATGAAGGGGCACCACTATGAAGCAAGCATTTAAGGAAAAAGTAGGGTTAACTTGCCACCCACTACACAAAAGACACAGATGAAAGTGTGATTATGGCTCTGTAAAATGGCACTTTGTAATAGCAGTAGGTCTCACTGGTTGACAACTGAGAGAAAGGTGCTTGGGTTAAATAAAAACATATTTGGGCAACTACTGATATAGACTGGGCAGAGAAAATGGCCTTTTGTGTTAACTATAAGAGCATCAGGGTAAAACACCGGGTGGGACTCACACTAGTCAAAAAGCCAGCTGATAATAGGAGATGAAGATGCACTTGGGCCAGCATTTGAACCAAACAGGAGTACACTTGGGCTGTTTAAGTGCCCCTCTAATGTGATAGGCAAACTAAAAGCATTGTTCCAGTAGCAGAAAGACATTCCTGTTAGAAATGGTACTCAGAACCATAAAGCATAACAACCATGACTGGACATGAATAATTTGTTTACACGCCATTATTCCATTAGGTGTGAAAAAAATCAACAGTGTGTCACAGTTGACCCTGGGCCTTGCTGTGAGTAAGGAAACTGAATGGCGGCGCACATGAGATTTCTATCTGAAGAGCCTGGGGGGGACTGAACAGGGGTTGAGCAGAGGATATTAGTGCCTAAACCAACCCCTTCCTCTCTCAATTTTCCCTCACTCTTTAGTACAGAAGTACAACCTGACAGAATGTCCCCTAACCCCAGCATCACCCAGCCTTCAGCAGACAGTAAATAATTATGTCAAAGCAGAGCGACAGGGCTGAACATTGTAAAAAATAACACTGACTACTGTGAACATCCAGTGATACTAGAAATTGCAGAGTTACTGTATCAAACTTGAGGGCTATGGTGGTAAGACAAAGACTGACTGTTGTTGTCGAGAAGCAGATAAGATGTTGCTGGCCAGTAAGGGAGGTCATAAGCACCTGCATTGTTTCAACAACAATGACAGGCAGTCGTGGTATAGTATATGTTGTTTAGGTGTTAAAAAGACAAGCATCAGACAAAACAATAGAAGTGTAATGTAAAAGCGGAGCCCACGGCTGCTTGGACAAATGGCTGTACTACTAGTGTGTTATCATTTGTTATCCATATATCTAAAACACTCAAATTCTAAATACACTTGTAAAAGACAGCTGGGGAAATCTGCAAGGACCATGGCGCTGAAGCCCTGCAATAGATCTGAAATACCATTACTAAGTAGCTTCTATCATTGCATCCACTTACAGCAAACCTCCTACTCGGTTGACAGAGTTTCATAAATAATAGCTGATCCATTGCTCTAATTAAAAGACTTCTTGTTGTATTACATCCTCAATGTGGTAGATATAATACAAGAGGAAGCTGGTTTTCATCTTTGTGTAATATCTCTATTCACTTCTTAGGTGCTGAATGTATTCTTTTTGTTTTCCTAGCTGTGACACATTCATTGCTAAATTTGCATCACAGCATTATTCAAAACTAGAGCAGGTGGTACAATATGAGAGGAATTCATTGACTTTTTCACATTAAGCAGTTGCTCTTTGTAACACTGTCTGCCTCTCTATTTTAAGACAAACTCCCCTGAGCTACAACACCCTCGAAAACATTAATCCCAAAGTGCTGACCCATAAATCTATGTGCTATTCATGTTTTTTCTAGTACACGGTGCCACTTGATCTACCCATGCAGTAACATCTTTGGTTTCTCTCTGAGACTGCTTAGCCATCTAACTGTTAAAGCTCAAATGCTGTTTTTAACTAAGTCTACGTGTCAGCACCTAGGGGAACAGGGAGAGGAAGCATGGGATTAAAGGTAGCTCAGTAAGAAGCTCTGTTGGATTACAAGATAGGAGTTGGAGAAGAAAAAACAGGAACACACCGGGTTTCCCACCGAACCTTATGGGTGAAAATCTAAGCAACCTTTGTACATGTGGGACAGTGATTCCTCTGACAGGAGTTAGCAGCCAGCACTTCTGACTTTTGGTTTACTCTCCATTTGAGTTGGACTGTCTGTTCATTAACGAAAAGCGTTCAAAAAGCTCAAAAGAAGTGACCTTAAAGGATTACACTTACCAGGCGCTCCGACATTGGTGTCTTGTCACTAGCGGGTAGATGCTGCTCCAGGGCCAAGACGATGCAGTTGGCAATAATTGTAGCCAGGATCATGTACTCAAATGGAGTGTGAGGGTTAAGGAGCAGTTGAAATTGAATTTGAAGAGATTTCATTTCACAGGTTCCATTCTAGTGAATGACTGACTTTACCAAAAGCACAGTGAGTAAATAACTAATTATGTAAACCTAGTCATGGCAGGCAAACAATAAAATCATCTTGCGTGTTGCTGTACGATGGCCATTAAGCTTAAAAAGACACAATTATTAACAAAGGCATAAACCTTTCATCATGACATGGAGGAAGCTTTTCAGTAAAGAAAAAGCATGCTATACATGCGCCTATGATCCTTCCAGATGGTTTATCATCATCAGTTTTCTATGGTATTATCTATGGCATATTCTTCAATCCATTTTCACTGGGTCACTGCCCATAGGCCAGGGCCTTTTGAGGGCCTATGAATCATGAGAGAATAGGCATCCTATAAAGCCATGATGTAAACTTATGCCCCTGATTATGCCACAATATGTTTTTATGACAATGAATGGCAGAATAAAATGTGAGGACTTTTGCTTTGTTTACAGTGTTTGTTTTTATATTGGTCCTGTTGAGTGGGAAGTTTGAATCATATCAACTCTAAGAGCACATATAAAATGGTAGCATTGTTTTTGGTAATAGTAGTTTAACCAGCACAAATTTTTACCGTTGTCGTACTTTCGTCGTAAAATTATTTATATTGGAAAACAATAATAAGAATAGTTCACCTCTTTTAAGAGAGAAAATACAAAGATTTTAAAAATCGCAATGACTCGTTGAGGTAGACTTTTTAAAGCGTGGCGTGAGCGGGAAGAGTAGGCGACTTCAGCACCATGGAGAGGGCTCCATTGCAACGTTTTTATCATTTTTTTTATTCTATTTTTTTATTTTTTTTGTCTTTTCGGCTTATCCTGTGAGTTCAGGGTCGCCATAGCGGATCATTGTCCGCATATTAATTTGGCACAGCTTTTACACCGGATGCCCTTCCTGACGCAACCCTCCCCAATGTCTACCTGGCCTGGACCGGCACTGCACAGCTGTAGATGGGAAAGGGCCATGGGGGGCTGAGTGTCTTGCCCAGAGACACTTCGACATATAGCCGGGACCGGGGGCAACGTTTTTACCAAATAACCCGTGCTATTTGTTAATATTTACAGACTTTCCTGGGGACGGTGGGGAGTGGAGCAGCACAGCCTTTATTGACTTGTAGTTGCACTCATCATTAGCTATGTTGGGTCATTAACTACAATGCCGGGTTTGTTGTATGCCCGACAGTTAACATACGAGATTTAGACAAAAAAACTTATCAGTGGACGTTGTCACACAGAGGTTTCATATTGAGCTGGGAACAGAAACGTGTAATACAATAGAACGAGGTGAAGTCTTTTCACTGCCGGCACCGATTTCGAAAACATCTTTGTGTCATGCTGGACAGAGATAAGAAGCAGAGCGACAGGTGCAGGCGGCGTTGCGCGGAGAGGAATAAAGAAAGACACCACGTAGCTACTCCGCAGGGGGCGAGAATTGGTCATTTACCAGCACGGGTGGCTTTTCACAACCTAAATCGAAAGCGAGGGTATAATCTACCACAGCAGCTACACTTAATAGCTTGATATTTATGACTAGAAGCCGTGGCGTATCCCTGCTTTACAAATATCTGTGTGATGTTGCCAAGCAAGGACAGACAGGTTAAAGGCTCCAGATGCACCTGCTCTGCGCAGCGCTACTCAGGAAGGATATGGCCATTCTGTTATTCTCTTTGCATACTTCCGGATGAGATTGTCCTCGCGGAAGATGAAGAGGGAGCGGTTGACAGTCAAACAGTTTTGTTTGACAGGGTTTGGATTGTAAATGGCCATTGTCCGGGCTCTCTGGGCCATCGATTGCTTGTACATCCTTTGGCCACCTGGAGCGCCACCACCCCGGACACCCCCTCTCCCAGCGCCCGGTCCACCTCTCCCTCCGCTGCCTGTGCTTCCTCCATAGCGTGTGGGTAGATCTTCTGCGAAGCGAGCCATTCTGGAAACGCACAGATCCAAAGGGGAAAATCCAAATTGGTGTCAGTGGGAATGAAGGAGAAACGCATCACAACAAACACATTTCTCCCAAACCACAGCTTAGTATAGAGTGTATTGAAAGCGTGCGTTTGGAAAATTAAAAAAAGGCTGTCCTCATTGAAACCAACGTTCTCTTGATCCTTTCCATTCATTCATCTTCAGTTACATTTAAAACATTAAAGTTAAAAAAAATCACTTCAGTAAAAATATCCACTTCACTCATGCAGTAGTGAGTGGAGAACAATCACGCTTGAACAAATTCACATCACCCTGTCCTTGTCCAAAATCCTGACAGCATCCTGTCAGCATTCAAACACCAGTTGAAATGTTCAGGATGTCAGACACAAATGAGCAGGGGAGTCACAAAACACCAAAATCCCTCTGTTTTCATTTTCCAGCAGAAAACAGCAATAAAACAAACCAATCCAACACGAGCAGCTGTCCTGTGATTCTCTTTGATCGCTCGCTGTATGGGGGCTGAAGGCTATATAGCAAGTCCTCAGTGGAATAAGGAAGAGCACATGTGACCAAAATGGGCCTATCGGTGAGTGGAGCGCACAGACGCGCTCGTCGTCTGCTGGCTGTTTATGAGACAATACAACGAATGAAGTTGGGAAAGCCCTGCGGGTCGACCCATGAGCGTTGATCAATCGTGTCTTCCAGCATCAACAAAGCACATGTTTTTAGAATGGTAGAAGCCTTTAACAGCTCATTTGTGCCCTCAGCATCTTGCACTGCAGAAAACACAGTGGTCAAATTCAGACTTTGTAAAAACGCTGCAAGGATCGGTCTATTTTTGGCCAGTATTTGTAGGGAAAATCATATTCTGGCAGATTAGATAACTTTCCTTTCAAAATGCGTTGTTTCTTTTAAACCCGTCTCGACACTGTTGTGCTCCTGTTTGTAGATTTTTACAAAATTGTTTAAACTCACTTCCTTTCGTTTGGCGTCCCACAAGAGTAACAGCAAAATCAATCTATTTTTCCTATGAATATATTTTTCATTTGGCCTAATTAAAACACATTATACAGTATAGAAAATAATTAAAGTGACAACCCTTCACACCTGCAGCTGCAAGTTGACATTAAAAAAAAAACATAAGAACATATCTGATATTATGTTATTAGCACTGAGGAAAATGCAATAGTTCCTAATTCAGAGGGGTGGATTTAAAGTGGACCTCTGAAAACTCTCATCAGCTCAAAGCCATATTTAAAAGCTTATAATAAGGTGTGTTCTTTTTTAATGGTTTTACTATAAATGGAAGGATGTACTATAGTAATTATTCTTTAAAAAAACTCTGCTTTTTGGCTTTAAGTAAAATATGAAAACTGCTCGAATGGCCTTCAAAAACATTATGTGTATTATTTTATTATGTATTATTTTTATTATATTATTTAGTCTATAAACAGTCACTAAACGTGTTCTAAAAAGGGTTGTGGTGACTGCAAAAGGGGAGGAAGATAGTGGTTAGCCAAGCTGCTAAGAAGGGGGCTGTTTAGGGCTATTTGGGCACAGGTGATATTAAGTAAGGCTTAATATCACCAGGAACTTCCTCTGTTTTCTAGTCTGAGAAGCTAAACTGTGGTAAAGAAAATTTATTTCACAGGGTTGCTCAATTTTAATTTATTTTATTACTTAGGTTATTCATGCTGTCAGCAATGTTGTTATATAATGTGTGTGTGTGTGTGTGTGTGTTTGGGGGGTATTAAGGTTCTATGTCAATGCTGTATCAGTCAGTAGAAATAGGAAAGAAATAAACGAGCCATGCTTATGGCATTTACAGGTTTCCAAGGACCTCTATAAATTTATCTAATAGCCTGTTTAGATTAACGTCAAATACCACTGGCAGCATTGTGTGTGACGTTTACTGGCGATGATGCTTTTAAAATTTGTTTTAGAGATTGAATTAAAAAGCAGCATCAAAACCTTTTGCTTGGTCTACAGCTTGTTATTTGTTGGCATTCAGCAGTTTCTATTTCCTGTACATTTTTAAGAGTCTGAATAATAATAATAAAAAAAAAAGTCTGAGGCCAGTGTCTTTACATAACTCAATCTAGTTGTGAGTCACCATCTGTTAATATTCAGAGATTCAAAAAATGTTGCATTTGGGCTGTTTAGCAAAACAACAAATAACAGATAGCTAGGTATTTTTCTCCATGTTTCCTTCTGACTTCAGAGCTGCTTACCTTTTCATATTTTAAACGACAATGGGTTTTTTTTTGGTCTGTGTTCGATTTAATTCCACAACTGCAAACTAGACTAGACCCCATGTTGACAAACTCTGATCTAAAGGCCATTTTTGAATTGCTTCAGTGTTGGATTACTTTGTTCTTTAATTTACCATTTATATTTTTAATGATCATCTGCAGCCAATTACAAATGTTATCCATGCCACGGAAGAGCCATCTAGCGATTAAGTTATGTACTGCAATAGGAAGATAACTTTAATATGTTGCAGCTTGAGGGATGTTTGGACAAAAAGACATTGAATAATTTTTCTTTCTTCATAAATTGTGCTGATACTGCCGATTTTATTATTTTTAAAATCACATTCCAACAAAAAACTATGGGTTATTAGGATTTGTTAGAAAAAAGGATGATTGCAGTTTATTATTGTAAATGAGCTAAATGATTAACAGGGCAATGTGGATACCTGCCTTAGGATGTTTCTGTTATGCAGCCAACCTCACTGATATATATTACATCACTGGTATATATTAGGTTGACACCATAATAAACCAGTCAGTACAATGTATTACATTAGCCCACCACAGCCCACTTTTTCAACAAAACTAAAGACCCTTACCTGATGTTACCTATTGCAAGACCTAAGTAATTACTGAGTTACTGAGTAATAACTGCGTTACACACAGCAAACACTGGGCATAGAATATGACAGAAAGTGGCCTAACGTGACCTATCACGGTCACCTATCACCTATGATAACATTGTGGACTTTATCACATTTCCTTCTTTTATCAGCTTTTCTGCAACTACCATGTGGTTGTTGTAGTTGTAGTTTTTCTAACTGATGTTCATGTGCCTCACCTGCAGGGCCATGACATGTTGTTGAGGGTCTCATGTTTCCGAATGATGTGACGGACACCATCTCTTCTCGCCGCCCTGCTCATTCCGTTAAGGCGTAAAACGGTGTCATACTTCTGCGTGTCTTTGCTGGCTGTCCATGATAGCTCATCCGGCTCTCCAGTGACTGTGTCCTCCACAGTTAGCGGCCCCTCCCCCGGTCGCTTCTCGCGACGGGCCGCTTTGTCACGTGACGGAGCACAGGTGTCCTCGTACTCCGCCCCTAGAGTGAGCATCCTCCAGGACCCGAACGTGGCCGCGCGTACGGCTGTAATGGAAAGGAATTGATACAGACTAAAAAGCCAACAGTCACTAACTATTAAAATTTTTTTGGACTGTTGAAATGATCGCTGTACAAGAATTACAAAGATTCTTGTGTAAGTTTTGGCTAAGTGGCTCCGAAAAAGCCCATTGGTCCAACGCACAGCTAACGCTAGCTAACCTACAATGAAACGTAATGATACCCCGGTTTCACAAAGCGATCCAGAATGTCTATATACAACTTCCTGAACCACTCCGTCGCATAAATCAACTTTCTTTCTTACCATTCATATACATATTCTCAGGATACATTTATTTTCGTCATTTGACGTAGTCGGCTCTGTTTGGTTAGCGAGACGAGCTGCTGAGTCACTGTTTTAACTGGAACTGAGGTTCCCAAAGACAAAACGCAATTAGCTACAAACAAAAACAGATTGTCTTTTTTTTTTTGGCAAAGGTGTGATACATATTAAATGTGTTGCAAAACATAACAGTTGGTGTAAAGTCATACATTTCTTATTTTGATGTTTTTTCCCCATCCTCGTTCTGTTGACCGGCCAACCCGGAAGTTAGCATCTTCATTGTGGCCTTTACAAAAATTAAGTGGGATTTTTCCATTGGTATTTGGAAAACTGTGGAAAATAAGCTCAGTGACAAAAAGAAGTTAAAATCCTTTATGTTTTTTTTTTTTTTTTGAAGCTGAAACACAACTGCATGAAGTAAAAACCTATTAGGCTATAAAAAAAACTACACCACAGTTGCATGACATCCATGTCACCGCCACTATCAAAAAGATCAATGGCTCCCGGCTTGTCCCTTCAGGGGTCACCAGAGAAAAACGTATTCCAAATGTCTTTCCACATGCCCTTCCTACCACGGCCCCCCCATTTTATTTGGCTTTGGACCAGTACCAGCGGTGGCCCTTTGTGGCTGGGCGGGGTAACACCTTGGATTCGAGCCTGCGGCCTTCTGCATCTCAAACCAATGATCTACCATTGATTTAACAGGCCCCCCAATGTCATAGCTACTAAACATTCAATTTATGATTTCATTTAGCGCATTTACCTCGTCTACAAAAGCATTTGTTCTGGACCTGACAGTCTCTGTGTTCAGATGACAGTTAATGTTCCCAACAGGATTTGTAGACTCATTCATCTACTTGTTAGCAACTGTATCTTTAAAAATACATAAAACTCTGATAAATTTCATGTCACACAGTAAAACATTGAATTCCCTTGATCTTGTTTAAGACACCAATTCCAAAATTGGAAAATCTTCTACAGTGTTGCGCACACTGGCTCACACTCATAGATCACATGGCCTGTTAGGACAGTTACTAGAAACAAACCATCGCTTATTAGTGAAACGTGTGGTATGACAAGTCAGGTTACCGCTGACAATAGAGAACAGTGTAAAGGTGATCTTGTCCTCACAACTGCCAACATACAATGGAAAACAAATAAACCCAGGTTGGCTCACATCTCAAAAAAAAAAAATCACAAAAATTTGAAAATTTCACATATCTCTCCATACATGTAGAAAGAAGGCCATGGGGCCTGTTATTACCTTGATGGTGGCAGTGTTCATACAGGAGTTGCAAAAATGTAACCTATTAAAATAATATTTGTACACAAATGTTAACAGAGGTTAACAGAACCAGAATGAACATACCATAAACCACAGTGGATCTTCTCTCTGCCCATCTGGAGTTGTAGGGAACTGTTCTCTTCATAATTGCTCTTCAGGGTTAATGAAATAAATCCTACTGAACAGTGCAGTAAAGCAGCAGTTTGACACAGTTCATGTATGGCTGCCTGCAGGAGGCTCCCCTGTAAGGCACGCCAAAGTAAAAAGAACAAAAAGTTCTTCCCATCTTGGAATGCGGAAAGGCTGCTTCCTGTCCTGCCAGTTAAGACCCCAGTTATCAAACCAACCATCTTCGATGCTCAAGGATAAATTTCTCTGATTCAATTATTGACTCTGTTTTCGTTGTCCGCCCTGGTAATCAGGAAGGGAGCAATCATCAGCCAGATTGAGACCTAAAAGGCCTGCAGATGCACAGGCACTGACTTCCTGCTGTTTTTCTCCACCTCCCTGGTATTACCAGGGAAATTTCAATTTAAATTTTTTTTGTTAGTTTATTATGCAAGCAGATTAGCCTAAATACATTTATTGAGACACCGAAGTGTACTATAAAAGGATAGCATGTTTTAACTCTCTGGTGTATATTTACAGCCGCTCTAGAGTATTTTCTAGTGATGGTTTAGTAAAGGTTTAACTAAGTTTAATGATGTTGGGGAAACTTTGTTATAAAATAAAAAAAAATAGTCAAGTAAAAAGAAACACATATTTAATTCCCATTAATAACATTGGTGAACTTTGTATCTAAGGGCATCATCAGGTGAAAAATGCCATTAATTTATGAACATATATCTGATAAAACAGGACGTCTGTCAGCCATGAGCTCAGCAGCAAATGTTAGCATGCTAATATGCTAAACACGAGGATGGTGAGCATTACATGCAACATTAATCATTTTGTAGACGGCGAGCTAGTTAGCAATTAGCTATATGTTAATATATATTTATTCACAGTCAATGGTACATCCTCATGCATGGTAATGTGGCATTTATCATTTTCTCATTATGTCTAGTTTTATCTACAACGGTGCATATTTTTTTATTATTTGTATTTTTTATGCTCAGGGTAAAGTTAGGGAAACACCATGCTGGGAATTACAAACCTCTTCAAACAGAGCCTAATAGGGCACGTAGAAGTAAAAAACAAATACCCATACATGGGCATTCAACGCTGCTCACATTAACTTTGTCTTTTTCAATTCTTCTGTTTCAGTTTTTCATATAAAAAAAACTATTTTGTGCAAAAACAACTTTTGAGTGGAAGCATGTAGCTTCTATGAGTAAGAAAGGAGTTCTTCCGTTTAGCAGCTCTCCAAAATGACAACACAATCAAAAGGCTCAGAAAATGTAAACTTAATAAAGCAAATGGAGCTTGGATGGGGCTTAAACGCCACAGCTGCTCAAATATTTCAGGACAGGGCCCTGAGCCTGTCTGTCAAAACTGAGCTGCTGCGGTTCATGCAGGGTCAAACTGCCTGCAGGCTTTAGTTTGAAGATCTTACAGTAATGTCTTTGTGCTTGACAAGATAAGGAGCTAAAAAGCAATCTCTCTCTGGGCCTGAAAAGTTTCAACTAAATGACAGAGCTTACGAAACACGAAAGGCAACGTGATATTTAAACTCTGCTGCGACACTTTCAGGTAACAGGAGAAACTACAACAAGTAAAAGCATATCAGAATAAATGCATTAGTAGTAAATTTATTGAAAAAGATACAACCAATTAGATGGATGGTTCACGGTCCAGAAATATGTAACAGAATGTAATGGAAGTGCATTTTTACGGTATAACCTTTTGCCATTTATACCTTTCAAGACTTTGCACAACAGTCACTGCTTTACTAACAACATTTAAAAAGATGGGTTGGCTTCTGTTGGCAAAAAATCATAAAACAAAATGAAAAACAGGCTACCTACTACAGTAACTACAATTAGAAAACTGAAGATAAAATTAAACATAAAAAACTTAAAAATTTCTCCTTTTTATAAACTATGTTCACTTGGGTATTAAAAATTAAAGTAAAAACCTTTATCAGCACCATTTTTTAAAACTCCATTTGAATTTAATTAAATCGTTCACAACTGTGGCAAAATCTGACACATTAAGATCCCCTTAAACATGCTTGATAAAAAAAGGTCAGCCAATTTATTCAGACTAGAAACACCTCATTTGAGAGGAATGGTACAGCATCTTTCTATCAGACATTCTATACTCACTTGAGTAGCACATTAAAAAAAGAAGTTTTCACATAAATTCCGTGAATTCATTTATAATCGACTGTGGTGGTAAATGTTGGATATCAAACACCACAACAAGAAGTGACACAAAAAGTGGCAACATAACTCCATATTTATCAGCTAATTTCGCTGGAATGGTTCATGATAAATGACCAAAGGTCAAACAAGGTAATGATGACGCTAAGGTTGTTGACACACTCGCCCCCAACCCCAGAATTTCTTGATCATGACCTTAAAAAAAGCCATTTATCAACCAGTTATCCTAAAAACAGACAGGAGACAAAAATGCAGTTTTCATTCCCAGTAAAGTTATGTATGAAATGTAAAGACTGTTGTTGAATGAATGTCATTGTCCCTGTGATGTTGTCTGTGTGTGACGTCACCACGCCCTGCCTTTTATGGTATACACAAGGTGGATTAAAGTAACTTCTTTCAGGGTTTGATTGTGCATCTGGTTCTGTGTCACAAGGTTTGACAGGTTCTCACAAAGATCAATGACCTATGGTTTAAGTCAGAAGTTGAGATACAGTACGAAGTTCACTGTTCATATAAAGTAGAGACAGGTGTCCCTGTGTCCATCGGTCCTGTTTGTGCAGCAAAGCTTAGTGTGAGAAGAGTCTTATGAAGGACTTGAGGGACTGTTGGAAGAGCTGGTGTCAGGTGACGCGCTGGGCTGTTGCTGGTCCTCTGGTGTGCTGTCCGCTTGCAGCAATGCCATGGCTGCCGACGAGTACTTACATTTTGAAGAACCGCATTCGCAGCTGAACAGCTTGCTTTTAACTTCCCAGAAGTGGTCACCATAGTTAAATCTGAGAGGAGAGGATGACAAGTCATATGATTTTATAAAAGTACAGAAAGTTAATAGAAATATATTCAATCTTAAGTTTTTATTAATTCACAATAATTCTTACAGGCAAGCTAGGAAAAACCTCATTTATTGCTATAGCTGGTGACCCTTTAACTGAATAACTGTAGTTATTTATATAGGTGTTATAAATGAGAAGGAAGACCTTGTGTCCAGCTAGATTATTTGGAGCAATTTTGTTTTACAAAAATGCAACACCAAAAGTGTAATGCTGTTAAAATTATCAGCATCTTGGTAATAACATGCATTTCACTACATATGCATCAATCAAATATCAATAATGAAATCAGATTCTGAAGTCCAATATTACTTAGGGTCCACTGATCCTTAAAAATGTTGGACATGATGAACTGAAACCAAAACAAATTCAAAGTGCACAAGCATAAAAGTGCCCTACCCAAGCTCCTCTCCAGCTTTTATATTTTCACTGGCAAAGAAGGCAATGTGTGGGAAACGAAGGTCCTGGTGTGTTGTGAACACTCGACAGGCAAACAAGTTGGGCTCGCACATGTGATTTAGGAAGCGGCTGATGTTTCCATAGAAACGGGCATCGATGCAGTATAAATCTTGTGGCTGGGAGGAAAAATGAACAGAAAAAAAACCCTCAAACTTAAAAAACAAAAAAGCTGTTAATACACAGCAGCAAACAATGCTACATGGTAATAAAACCCCAAACTCAATTGAACAAACTTTTATTTAAAGTACAGAATGTCATTGTTTTAAAGTGGAATGAAATATTAGAAAAAAGAACCATAGGTAATATAATAAATTCTTTGGATAAAGAGAGAAAAAAAAAATCACATCTGCTGCTTTTATAGTACTACTCATCTAATAGAACCTTGTTTTGACAAACTTTCTTACACTTTACCTTATCATCCAGGCTGAACAGGTAAGCATCATTTTGCCTCATCTCTGCTTCTGCTTCAGAGATGATCTCGCCTACATATCTGTTAAAAAGCAGCTGGTCAATGCGGAGGAAATTTTCATAAGTAATGAAATCATAATAAGATCAACACCACGTACATTATTCAACACTGACAAATCATGGTGGATGACTTTGACAAAAACAAAAATATATAAATTTCAAAGCTATCTGGTTCTTAACTAAAATATTTTTAGTGTCATAAGTTCACCACTCCATTTAGTGGTGAAACTTATATAATATACATATTCTAAATAATTTCACGCAAAAGTGACACAAATTAGCACACATACACTGTCACCACTGTTTTTCTGCATACCAGCAGCACATAACAATACATTGAAAGCATGTATCTATTATAACTCTGTGACAATGTGTCAGCAAAGACCATCTACACAAACGAACAAAAACAAGCAAAATAAACAACTTCAACCATTTTCTCTTCTTATCCTTCAAACTAAGCTGAGGTATCTCTCCCTATCTTTCTGTTTTCTGTGTTTCTATGTGGGCAGCATAGTGATGGAGTGGTTGGTGCTGCTGCCTCAGTGTTAAAAGTTCCTGGGTTCAAATCCCTGGCCAGCAATGGCTTGTCTGTGTGGAGTTTGCATTTTCTATCTGCATGGGTTTCCTCCCACGGTCCAAAGACGTGCATCTTAGGTTAATTGAAAACTGAAAACAGAAACTTTTTCCTTGACTTAGAGTTTCTTGCCTTGTATCTCACTTTGGATAAAAGCGTCTGCCCAATGCCTAATGTAAATATAATTGGTGACACTAAATTGCCTATAGGTGCAAATTTGAGTGTGAATGATTGTCTGTCTTTGCTTGTCTCTCTGTGTTAGCCCTGAGATAGACTAGATGAATATGTTTCTTATTTTTTCTCCTTAATGTATTGTGTATATTTTATGGCTTTATCAATTTATTTATTTCATATTTTTAAATAAATTGACTAAACCAGACACTGGTAAACATACAGCTTTGACATGGCTGAATCATCTGGAATCAGTCTGAAGTGTGCTCAGTAACAAGTGTTCACCTATAATTAATTAATAAATGTAAATATTATTATTATGAAAATTAGCATGTTACAAACTTGGATTTCCTTTTTGTGGCATACAGTTTTTCTTTTTTTGTGTTTAAAACACAATCTTTGCACATTTTGTTTCCTTTTTACACGGAATGAGTAATACAAAAATTATTTTTTTAACTTGATGCTCATTTGAAAGGAAATTTATTGAATATACTGAATGAAAAATACTTCCCACGGTGGACTCTAGACCTATGGGTGACATTTTATATTTTTCCCCCAAGCCAAAAAATCCCAGAGCATTACATTTTGTGTTCTTAAAAACAAAGCTGTAGAATACAGTCATGGTGCATTAGCAGGAAAGTGACTGGCACCACAGCTAAACACCTCATTGACATTGACAGCACTTCTGAACACGAGAAACAGAAAGCACAATTGTGTCTGTTGTCAAGCTGCTGCTCACAGTTTGAGCTGTTACCATCTGGCAGAAGATACAGACACTCCATGCATGAGAGTAGCAGCTTTTGCTAAATTGGGTAAAAGGTGAAACAACATGCTTATTCCACATCACACCTACATTTCTTAATAAATGAAAAACAAATTATGGCAGATCTGCAAGATGTGGTTGTTTTCAGATTTTCAGCATCGTGGTCTTTTGAAGCTAGATGCTGATAATTTGAAAAATGAGACTTACTCGCACACAAAGGTTCCCTGTGGTATGTCTTGCAATGCCCGGACACCCCAGCCTTTTTTCCTGGACTTGAAGAGCTGAAGTCTGGTCCTGAAAGAGCCACAGCCATCTTTATGAAAGTGTTTTAGCTTTATGAAAAATGTTTACCTCTACCCAGAATGGAATGCAACATATGGCGCTATATCACCATTTACCCTTGTGTCAGAAACCTGACATGTCAGACAGTTAAACTGTGACATTTAAACACAGTATGCTATACTATGCTAACACTATATGCTGCTGGTGACATCTGTATTTTCCTATTGATCTTTTTACATTTCACAAGTGTATTTGACTGTCTTACAAATTAAAACAGGAATTACTAGGCAAAAGAGAAAAGTCATTCATAATGCCCTCGTCAAGATAGATGATGTTTTTGTTTGTTTCCATACTCAAACCAATAGATTGTCCCTTCAGGGGTCTTCACAGCGGAAAGTGTTCCACATTTTGAGTTTTTCCCGTCGGATATACCCCCCCCCCCCCCCCCTTTTTTTTTTTTTTTTTTTTTTGTGGCTGGGCGGGGGCCACACCTGGTGAAGCCTTGCTTCATTTCACTCACACAACTTCTTGCTAGATTGAACAACTTCTACAAATCCTCTAGGGACTATTGTGTTGTTTCATAAAAACAAAAAAAAAAGTTTAACTACTTTTCTTTGAGGTTAGTCGCCAATTATTTTCTCTCATGTGTTTGTATCCCTTCTGCACAGACTGTTCTGTGTATGTGTGTGTCAGCACGTTCAATCAACCAATCAGGAGCCAGAAAGAAGCGAAAATAAGTTGTAACAGTTTGTCCCTGTTAACCGTTTTTTTTTCTTCATTTTTGTTATAGCTAAATTTAACTTGAACATTATTTCCTCTAAAATCCCATGACTGTTCACAATATGAATCTGCATTTTGCAAGTTTTTAAAATTAGAAGTAGAATTAAATATCTGACTATGGTCAGAAGTAAACTGCTTTACACACAGTAACCAACAATTAGCTTAACTAATTGTTAATATCTTAGATTAATTAATTAATTAGATTGTTGTAATTTCAAATGGCCTGATCTAAACACAGAGGGAAAAATTTTATGTTCCTAATGTGTTACCAGAGAAAGGCAGTGACAACTGCACACTTCACAGTCTATCCCACAAGCTGTATTTGAACAACAAAGAAAGTGTCATGAAGACTCAAATGAAGCTAAGAAACTAAACAGAGCTATAGCAATGTACTGTAAATAGCCGCTGTGTAGACTTATTTAATTTTTAATAAAAATCTGTTCATTACTGAGATGTATTTCAAATACCTGAGTCCATTCTGCACTACACGGTTCTTGCAGGTCCTCCAACAGGAGCATGCATGGTTACACTCAAAGATGAGTGGGGGCTCCTCACGGCAGAATTCAGGAAGAAGGCAACCGCTCTGAATGTGAAAAAAATATGTCTTTAATAATCAAGACTGGAGGATTGGTACATTGGTATAGACACTGCTCACAAGTCACATGTGTTTGTTCACAGTTTAGCGCAAGCACCATTGTTCCAATGAATTCTTATTTTGTTTAGGTGCCTGGTTCATTAGAGCGACGTTTGTCTGTACCTTGTCGTACCAACAGCGCAGACTGAGTTGTCCACACATGCAGATACTTGCCGAACAGTCTTCCTTACAAACACAGTACTGTTAACCATGGATAAAGAGAGAATAATAATAACAGTCACTTCATGCAGTCATTCAAAGAGAGTAAGTATTTTCTCTCAAAATAACAGATGCTTTCTAACGTACCTGTAAGTGAGTTATGTTTCTGTCGATGTTCATGGGGGAGGTGACACAGTTTTCGGGGATGTATTTGTAGTCGTCTGGGTAAGGCTCGCTGTCAACAGAGTTGACACAGGGAATGGGGACTCTCTCCTGCCCCAGAGCTATGTCACTGCAAACAGAGCAGACAGTGGTTAGGGGCCGTTGAAGTTTTAAAATCAAGTATATATGCGGTGAAAGCTCTGGCAAAAAAGAAGGGTTAAAGCTGCAGTATTTTGCCATCTGATAAGTCACAGATGTCTCAAACTGGCCCTCAAGTGTAAACCAGGGTAACTTTAACCTGTGAAGGACTATCTCCTCTGCTTGACTGAGCCTGAGGTTTTTGGCATCCCTCTCCTTCCTATTGGCCTGCAGGGCCGCCCAGGCCTTTGAGTTGTGGCTGCAGCAGTCTGGAGGAGTTTCTCCCTCGCGGTTCTTGAGAAACACATCTGCTCCTCGAGACAGGAAAAGCCTGAGGAGACAAAGACCCAGTTTTACTGATCATCTCGTGTCAGTTCTAAACAGCTTTTTAAATGTCCTTTTAATTTTTCAGACTACAGTTTTAAAAAATAATTCCATGTTCTTGCACAGTATGTATACTGTATTTCTTTTTTTATTTAGTAGCTTCTTTTAACTTAGTATCAATAACTAACATGACACAATCTAGGCGATTCTCCCGAGCAGCGATGTGTAGAGGAGAGTCTCCATGAATGTTGACCACCTGTAGATCACAGCGGGCGTTAAGCAGAAGCTCAGCAATCTCTGAGCTGCCGGAGAACGCTGCCCAATGAAGGCAAATGTTTTCTTCCTAAAAAGAAAATAACATACAGATAATTATTTTAGATTTTTCTTTACTGTGTCAAACACAAAGTGGACGGAGTCCTTAACCCACCTTGTCCCTGATGCTGACGTCAGCTCCTTTGGACAGAAGCAGCTTCACCTGATCCACATGTTTGTACTCAGTGGCCCAGATCATCGCTGTCCAACCTCCATCATCCTGGGAGAGTAAAAGCATATCCTGATGTTAAAAGGAAAATACTTTTTTCCTTCAGTGTTACATTACAGATATTTTTAAAATGTCTATACTACATTATGTAATGCCTACAGTTATAATGGATTCTTTCTTGCAGCAAGGCCAGACTTTTCTACCACACACACCAAATGCAGTGCAGTCAGTTCAATTCCACTACTCTCTACATCTAATTTGCTGGCATGTATTTTTCATTACGGAAATTCATTAAGGAAATTAATAAATGCTACCAAGTGTGATACTCTTCGTTGACTTTCTGTTCCCTCTTACTGGACATCTTTGCTCAGTTAAACAGATCTCAGACCAAATATAAACTCTCTTGTATCTACAGTTAACTGCCGGTAACCCAGGTTAGTTACACATGTTAAGTTTGATGCAAGGTTTTAACACAATAGTTTGAGATTCTGAGAAACACAGAAGTTTCCTTGTTGAGAACACAATTGTTGTGTGTTTCAACAATAATTTGTGACCGGGCTAAACAAACGAGATGCAATATGTTATTATGGGTCTTAAGAGATACTGGGTAGTGTTATTTTCTGCCTTTCCGAATGTCAGGCTAGAAGTCTCACTTAGATTAAGCTGTTAAGCTGCTAAACTATGCTGTTGTGACCCTGACAGTCAAATGTCAAAAACTGTTTTGACAACAAAAGCCTCACTAACAATCACCTTTATATTTCAAACAACAAGGACAGACTTTGGCATTTTTCATCTCGAAAGCCATAGGAGGGAAAAAACTTTACTGACCTGACAGTTTATGTTGATCAGTCCTGTGGACAGAAGGAGCTGAACAATCTTGTAATGACCAGACTTTGCCGCTAGGTGGAGACACGTGAAGCCTTCAACATCCTGAGAGCAGCAGAGAACCAAATTATTGATCTTGCTAGGGTCTAAACATCTTGTAAAATACGAATATCTATTAATCCAACCAAGCTTTATATCCGGAATTAAATAACCATTCATTTGGACAAACAGGACACAGGCTCCCACAACCAGAGTAAACTTCATGGATGTTTTACCTTGTGTGTTGCACTGGCTCCAGCTCTCAGCAGGTACAGCACCGTGTCCATGTGGTTGTTCTCACAGGCCTCCATCAGTGGTGTCCGCTGATCTTCATCGCACATGTCCAAGTTGGCACCAGCCTGTAGGGGCACATCGGACAGTGAGTGGCCAACATCCACTCACATCCTCCTTCAGGAGCTGCATTAACCCTTTTAATTACCCAGGGAGTAACTGGATATTAATGATCTTACTTGTACAAGCATGTGACAAATGTCTTTGTGTCCTCCCTCAGCTGCAGCATGGAGAGGAGTGCGTTTGTTCTGAGATTCCATCTTAAAGTTAGGGTCAATACCATCCACTGGAAAGCAAATGAAAACATTAAAACAGATAAAACACTAATGAGATGCTAATACTGTAAAGAATAATTTTACATAGAAAACCGATACAGATGATTTTATGAAGCAGACCTGCTGAAATATTTATATATGACATACCTAACATGAGCAAGACCCTTTTGAGTTCTCCCTGTTTAGCTGACAAGTAAAGTTGTTTGGGGTGAAAACGCAGCTTCTTAGGCCTAATCAAAGCATGAACAAAAAAAGATGTATTTGTCTCAAAGTTCTATATTTTTGGTTGTTAAGATAAATAAAGATGACAGTATTGTTGTTGAACTTACTTCTCTGTGTCAAGAGCTACCAGGATGCCCTCGAGAGTTTCTCTAGGTGCTCCTGGAAGGACTGTGGGTGGGGTCCCAGCCTGCAATGTTGCAGCTCTGGATGACCCAGGAATGGCAGAGGTATCAAAAGCATTTACAGAACGAATTGACAGTGAGCTGTCGGCCCTGCCACTGACTTCTGTCCCCATAGACGGACGGGAAGAGCTGGAACACAAACATTTGAGTTTAGTATGAAGGACTTAATTTATTCTATAGAACGAGAAGAAGTTTTTGCATACTTATCAGTAACTACTAACAGTCATGTTCTCCAGAATTTGTAGTTTACCTGCCAGTGGTGGTGTCCGCCCGTCCCTCTAGGGCCCCGGGAGTGGAAGGTCCATGTGCGATCACTGGAGGCACAGTGGAGGTGGTGTCAGCCTTGGCGATGGTGACTTCCTTGGCCTTGCTGGCCTCTTCTCCACAGTGGGGACAGAAGCTTTGACCTTTTAGCACCGAGGCACAAGCACGATGGAAACGGTGAGAGATGCTGACATCTGGTTGGCACTCCATAAATGTTCCCTGCATAATGCAAAACAAAAAGTCTCAATGGGGAAACTCTTGACAGACACTTGGTATTTTCTCACGAGTGATGTTATATTCTCCAAATAAAACTTCAAGTTCCTCAGTGACAATGTTGCTTTAGTCCACAAACCTGTTTTAAATCCCCTAATAGGTGGATGCAACTATATAGATTGCCCTATTTTCCCCAAAGCATTTAATTTGCATCATTCTAGTGCAACTTCCTAATTATGTACTGTGTAGACAGCAATCTAGTGTATTAACTAATTACAATTAGTCAATTCTGCTCTTGAGAGGTTTACCTTTAATCAAAAGAACAGATAGTCCACTGAGACACAATAAATCTGCAGATGAAGGCACAACATTGATCAGCGACTCACTGCTCTGCAGAAGAAACCACAGCCAGGGCAGCACTGGTGCTTCACCATGCCGTTGCGGTGGTCCTCACATAAAACAAGCAGCTGCACCGAGTTGGAGGGACGCATCATTTCATGTTTCAGAACAGCA
Source organism: Channa argus (assembly GCF_033026475.1). NCBI lineage: Eukaryota > Metazoa > Chordata > Actinopteri > Anabantiformes > Channidae > Channa > Channa argus. Next base: position 18,043,295 of record NC_090214.1, read on the forward strand.
CCCTGGCAGCGGGTCAGCTGTCCGTCAACGCTCTCTGTGGCCATACACTTCCTGTCTGCCAAGATGAGAATCTCTCGACTCTTGGGCATCTCCATGCGGCAGCTGCAGAGAGGAAGCTCCTGAGCCTCCTCCACTGCTGTTCCTGAAATGCCTTAAGTAAAAAAAAGAAACAAAATCTAATTTATTTTTCCACAATTTAAGTGTAACTACATTTTTTTAATAAGCTGACTTTATGCCCTATACTATACTATATATAAAAGTAATGTATTTTGTTTTTTTACTGTTCACACCACTGACAGACAGAGAAATTTTTAAGAAATGTTAATTATGTACACAAAATACTAAATGGTCAGCCAGTCTATGGACAGTAAAATGGGCCAGAGATACCAGAGACACGAGTGAAGGAATTACATGTAGGAATAACTTTCTGTGGAAAGACATTTTATTTCACATTTCATTTGAAAACAATTGGTTCTTTAAATAACTTGAAACTGTGCACATCTCAAAAAACCTTTTAAAGACCATACGTGTACAAATTTTAAATGTCTAACTTTGCACTAGCTAAAAACTAAATGTGACATACACCGAAGCATGGCCATGATTCTACAATGGGGTCAAACTGAATGAGCTTCACACAAAACCAAAAACCCTGACTCAGTTATTTAGTTTTTCTAAAAACAAAGAATATTCTAACAGAAAATGATATAATGATACAAGTCCTCATTGCCCTCGTTCCACTTCTATGCTCACCTTTGCTCTGTGAAGATACAGTGGGCTCATGTGGATTGTTGAGGTTGTCAGACTCAGATGGGAGAATCTGTGTGTACTCCTTCCCATCTACTGCATGGGCCTGAGCTGAAGCCTGAGGCTGAACTGCAGTCTCCAGTTCTGAACAACAGTGAACAATAAAGTCATTATAAAGGAAAGAAAAATTCCCAGATCTCCCTGAGCAGAGAGAAGCATTTTGGTGAGTTTATTGAGTGTGTGTGACAGAAGCAGAAATCACCTTTGGTCTTTATCCTCTTCTTTCGTTTCCTGGATGGCCTGAGCCATGCACTGTCTCCTTTAATTTTCTTTTTCAACTTCTTCTTTACACTAGACTCTGTGCTCTAAATCAGAGAGATTTAATTCACAAGGATGATTTCAACAGATGAAAAGTCATTTAATAACAATAACACAACATATAACTTTACTCACTTGTTCTGAGTCTTCAGTCAAAAGAGGCGGTATGAGATGATATCTAATGCTCTGATGTAATTATGTGGAGTAATGATGGTGAGTCAGTCTTACCAAGTCAGACTCTGTGCCCTCCTCCTCTCCCTCTTCTTCCCCAGATTCTTCCGACTCCTGCTCGTCTCCCACCTCCACGGAAAAAAGAAAAAAAGTTCGAAACCACAGGTTTCGCACGTGGCAAAAGCATCGGAAAGAAAATACCATATGCAAAGTCAGGACTATATAGAATTGGGAAAATACTTGTTTTGTTTCAACCTGAGAGACTGGTTCAGATGCTGCTTCCTGAACAGCGCTGACAGGTTCTTCTGTTTCTTCTAATGGCTGCTGTTGTTCTTCATCCTCAGATTCAACCTCCTCAGACTCTTCCTCCTCTGATGCATTTTCCACCTTGTCCCCATTTATATTAGTGGCATCTTTAGTCTACAAGAGAGGAAAAGAACTGTGATGGTCACAGGACTTACAGAATATACTTTGAAATACACAAGTCAGGTACCAAAAGTTTCCACTAAATATTTGCTAGAAACAAATGATATACACATGGGTTCTAAAAGCTGCTTTCACATTCATTTACAGAGATTGAAACATGTCATTGAGACTAAAGGAACTGCACTGGGTTAGTTTAAAACCTGGGGAAAGAAATTGTGTCTCAGATTCCAATTTGTTTATGTTTATGATGACTCTTCCATGCAAAAAAATGTAAGTTATGGAGTTACATAGGAGTTACATAGGGTTCTGCATTAGGACCGACATTTCTTCGAGATTGGTGGACAACCGCTCTACCTTCCTCCGCCACAGTCCCCGTTTGTACATGTCTACCATAAGCAACATTTACGAAAAACATTTAAGAAAAATGTTAATCCATGGAACAGATTCAATGATAAATTAGGGATTTTAAAAACTGATATTTACTTGCTAAACTAGTAGCACGACTAACCCTCCATCTGATCATCTGATGCAAAATCGTTGTACACCGTGTATGTATATTGACAAATAAAGCGCTTTAGGTTTACAAATTGTGATGATTTAAAAATTTGATATTTTTATCAATTTTTAATGGCAACACAAGGCTTCTGATCTTACTAAACATCAACTGGAGTCAGGTGTTAGCAACCCTTGGGGCCAATCAACTGAATGAGAATAGGGGTGGCATTTAGAAGCATCTTGACTTAAAACACTCAAAACGTGGCAGTGTGTTGTTCACAAGCAGCATCAGCTGATGTGAGCAAAAAAGATCTGAGAAAACCCAGGATCAAGAGTTGTTGACTTACATGTAGCTGGAAAGGATCACAGATTAATCTGAATGACTTAATAATAACAATATTATAAATGTTACTTATTATTCATCAGTCCACAGTTAGACATACAGTCTATAAATGGAAACAATATGGTACTGTGGCTAATCTCTATAGATGTGGGTGCCCAGCAAAGATCACTCCAAAAGGCACAAGACAGAATGTTCAATCACATAAAAAAGAACCATAATGTAAAAACTAAAGACTTGATGTATTCAGTGGAGTTACTTAACATCTATGTTCATTAGTCTAATCTCTGCAAAATATTGAACAGGTACAGTATCCATGACAGGACACCACGGAGGAAGCCACTGCTCTAAAACAACGTTACAGCAAAATGTGGAAGAATGATCTAAAATTCCTCCTGAACACTGCATGCAGGTGTAATCACAGCTACAGGTAGCGCTCACTTAGGTTACTGCTTCCAAAAGGTGGTTCGAGCAGATATGCAAGTACTGTTGCACTTATTTTCTCCTACATCACTTTGTATGTTTCATGTGTGTGTTGAACACACCCGTTAAAGTTCATGAAATAAAGTCCAGAAATATTGTGTTTGTTGATATTTGTGACTTTGGTGAAGATCGCGTCACTTAAAATGACCAACTGATACAGAAAAACAGGAAATTGCAAATCGTGTTAATAATATTTCTTGCGACTGTATAAGTTTATGTTGCATGTCATTCTGTGCTTCCTCCTTTGTCTCCCTCTCTCCGTTCCTTGACATTACTTATGTTGTAAATTGGCACTATGCAAATACATTTGAAGTTAACTGAATGAACAAATCTTTACTTCTCCTCTTCTGTTTCACCAATATCAGTATTTTACAAATATTCACTGAAGGAAAAAGACAACAGTTTTTTTTGTGCTTCTTTTACTGATGCAGCTGAAGAACAGCTCCCAAGTAAGAAGCGAAAGGAGTGAGGATAAAATGTGCGAAAGATCTACAATCCCTCAGCTCAGCAGAATGCACATGGTTGATTTCTGACAGTAGTTTATATTAGCATCATTGTCAGGGTTTTTTGGTCCTTAAATCCCAATTCAAATGACCATTTATGTTAAAAGAATCAGCAAGTTATTTTTTAATAAACAAAAGAATTTAAATGTATTTTGGTACAGCAATAAGTAATGTTCCGCACAGCTTTTAAACTCACTTCTCACAGTGCTTGCACTAGGATGACAATTTTTGCATCACCTTATTTTGAAATACTTTTTACAGGCACAGTGAACATACTCCAGAATTCAGAATTTGAAACTGGATTCAGATTTTAATAAGCGTTAATAAACCCCATCCCTACTGGTAAAATCTGAAATCGTGTAAACTTTGGGGGGATGCTACATGATGTAATATTTTGTTTGGATTTTATTTTGGCAAATCAGACTTTTTGATTTAACACTGCACTACTATAAAACAGTTGGAATCACAATGAACAGATGAACTTTAGAAATAAAAGCAGTATTTCTTTCTCTGTTTTCTCTGTTTGGCAGCTAATATAACCTTGCGGCAACATGCTCTTTCTCATTCCACAGCTCCGTGTAGAGACATGGAATGCTTTAAACAACACGTTCACATATGCAGTGATGCTCTTCAGGATTTGTATCTGTGGTGTATTTCTCTTTTGGTAGACGGATAAATAAAACTCTAAGATGTACCCGTTAGCACTTTTAAACTAACCAAATTAAGCAGTTAGATGCGTTGTTCGTACCAAAATGTGATTTTAGCTAAGATATTGTTTTTTTTTAGAATTTTTCTTTGTTTCAAATGTGAGTAGCACAAACCCGTGGGCTCTTGGTGGACTGGTGTAGTTCCTTAAACATTTCCAGCATAGTTCTCTGCCTAAGCACTTTGGTTTTCTTCTTGGGAACCAGACTGTATGTTCCCATCCTCCTTTTCTTCTTACGTGATGACAACCCTCCTGAGTAAGGGCCTGCAGCATAATAGAACAATACAACACAGCAAAACTGTCAGACTATCCTACATCCTAATAAAATGATTACTTGGAAAAACAAAACAAAAAGCAAAGAAAAAAGGCAGATTTTCTATACTAGGCCAGTATTTCCTTATGTGTCACTAAAAACTCTGACCTAATTGGGGCTTGGCTGGGGTCTGAACTTGAGAAGCTGGAGAAGCTGCAGTTGGTGGAGGCGCTGGTGAAGCTGATGAAGCCATATCTACTAAAGGTGGCGTATGCGGTGGACTCTGAGGTAGATGGTTTTGAAGGAAGGCCTGCTGTGAGGACTTCTGTGCGTCAGGTGCAACATGAGTCTCCATCTTCTCCATTCTGGCACTCTTTGCTTCTCTTAATTCCCTGTTAAGAAGCTGCAGGTGACAAGAACCAATCATTTTAGGCCCAAGTGATCCCCTGCTTATATTTGCTGTCAGTCTACTTGTTTCAGTAAGGTCCACTCTTTTTTTAACCACTTTTTGCGACAAAACAGAATTTCAAAAACAGATTTATTATTACAAAATTTAGATCAAGACATAATTATACACAATAGTACACATAATGGTCCTACTGACCAATTTACAGTAAAAGTAGTGGTCGACTAATTTTAAATGTCAACCTTTCAATCAATCTACATTGGCTGATGTCTGCACTCCCACTGGCCAATTAATAAAAAAAATGTCTTCAGAAACATCTACATCCTATACTGCAGCCATTTTACTCATATATGCAATGAAAAATGGCATGTGCAGATTAAGTAATTTGTGTAAAAATATTTGCTATAGAACCATCGAGTGACTTTCTCTTAATGTTAACTCTGCGCACACAAGTTAAGATGTCTACAATTTATTTATCCCCGACATAACATGACCTTTCATTTGTTTAATTTTGTTGTCTTCACCTGCTGCGGCTGCAATTACTCCAAATTGTTGACTAGCAGAGTCAACACCCATGCAGCCGTCTCCAAGAAAACAGTGACAGCTGACAGTCATAGCTTCACAGAGAAGCTGGTGCCATTTGAGTGACAGCGGAAGAAGTGATTAACTCGATATTTAGATTAATGCCGTTTTCACATCGCTCAAAAACTAAAATTTGAATTAATCAAAATTAACACGTTATATCGCCCAGCCCTAGTTGAAACTGTTTTAATGGAGCTGATTTATTTGCTCTAGAGGTGTTTCTGAACTTAGCCCAGCTTCATTGAACTCCTGGAAGTAGAAGGCAACACAACACAACAGCATCAAACACTACAGCCTCTGAAATGATTATACAGTTGAATTAACACATGACACAGATTTGCATACAGATTACCACATACAGGTGTAATGTCCATGTGTGGATGTCCATATAATTTAGACTATAATGATATTGGACAAATGCATTTGTTGCATTTAATGATGAGCTCAGCATTTATAAAGCTACAGCATGACTATATCATCCTAATGGAAAAGAATAAAACAGCAGGGGAAGAAAACACCAATAAGCTTCGGACAATGCCCCAGATACTGGTTATTTACCTTTTGTGCCGGGCTAACAGCAGGTCTGGACATAGTCTTGCGTGCTCTGTGTATCATGACGGGTGCTGGAGATGTGGCTGCTCCATTTTTAGTGTCTGATGTTCCCTGTCCAGACATAGTCTTAGGGTCAGTTCTTATTGAACCTGAACTCTGTCCACACCCTGATGTAGAGGCAGGGAGCAGTTTGGCCGTGTGTGTCCCTGTCGGTGAGCTCGAAGGCAACCAATTAGTCCTGTGAGGGGAAGCTGCCAGTACTTCCGTTGGTGCAGAGTCACCCTCCTTCTGCTGCTTAGTAAGAATGTATCCATTGCTTCCAGTAACAGACCCGTGTGGTGGATCTGGGTCTGGTATGCCATTTTCATTTAACAACAGTAAAGTCTTGTTGTTTTCTGTTATGGAGCCGTGTGTTGGGCTCTTGTGCGTCGTTTCATCACATTCAGTGCCATTAAGCATTGCGTCTGCTGCAGGGGAAGAGGCCAGTCTGCCTGCTACCTCTTTGTCTCCATCTATGGATAAAACATAACTCACAATGTAAACAAGTAATTTTCATAAATAAAATAGTGTCCAACTTGGACTTGTACCTGTTTTCTCCTCTCCATTGCCTGCTGAATCAAGTCCTTCTTTTTTTGCAGGTGCACCTTTTTCTAGGCTGCCCTTGGCTAGACCAGCAGGCTATTGGAAAAAGAACACAAATGTAAAGGGAAAATGAAATCTTGACCAGTCATTAGAATCCCACTCAGCTGTGGGATAACAATGATACTAATAAGTTTTGCATCAACAAGGCCAAATATTGTTCGTATGAGGATTAATAAGGCAGACAAAAGCAACAGATCCTCACATTTGGGAAACTGGAATCAGAGAATTTTAAATGAAAATCAGATTTAGCTTATTAGAAAGTAAATTAGGAAAACTTTTTTTAACCACAAAAATCCCTCTTTGTTTGTACTTTTTAGTAATGCGTCTTTGTGAGAATCAAAGCCTATTTAGTAAGCTCAGAGAATAAGGGCAACCCCCGAGTGCTTTCAATGTCTTCCGTTTTTTATGCTACAGCCAACCAGAAAAGCAGGAGGTGCCTGTTGCAGCTTCAAAAGAAAACTCAACCACCCACAGACTCTCTTTACATCTCACAGGAGGAAGCAGATGAAGAAGCAAAAACAGGAAATGTAAAAACTTTCTTGCTCTCAAGCAGACAGTCAACCTAATACACACTCTGGGAAAATGGGCCCAGAAGGAATCAAAAGGCCCAAATACAGCAGCTGGCAAATTTCATGCTTTCATTAGAGTCCAATTTTGCTTGTCAAAGCCAACCCCTTTGTTCCAAACTCATGTAGGCAACTTTGGAGATTGTGTGTCAAAAAAAGTGGACGTAGGTCAGTTTGTCCTTGAAGATGAGCCACCCACAGATATTCCAGCACTGAACACAAAGATTTACACCCTCCCTGATCCCATGCAATGCTCAGTTGGAGGAGAATAAAGATGGATATACAGACACTTGCTGACTGTGGCAGGGGCCACATCGTGTGAAAAATAAAAAGCAGGTCTGTTATCAGAAAGCTGAGTGGTCCAATCGCAAGACCTGCAAAAGACAGAGATCACTATAAGCTGTTTAAACAGACTGATTCAACCAGGTGAACACTCTTCTCCAAGAGCCCTGACGAGACAAAAGATGTGTCTTGAAACCTGCTTACAACCAAGATCCCAACTAAAGGAGCCACCAGGACAGACTTTTCCAAATTATTTAACACATGCTACTGAGTCCCTGGGCCGAACACAAATATGCAACTTGTCAAACAACTACAAGGACCGTGCAAGAGCCAAAGTGGGGACATAAAACCTGAGGTCTTTCCCAAAGAACACCTTGTCTGGGACAATCCTCTGTGGTGTATGATCTCAAGGACCCTACTGAGCACACGTGAGGGTGAAGAGAAGAACAATCCAACAGTTCCTTTTTTAATCATGGATTGAAGACAGCCAGTTACAAAGAACACCAGCCTCATTCCTCCCCCTGGTGGTGGAAAGTGGAACACACACATTGAAGACAGAGAGAAGAGGGGGAAGGGAGGCAGAGAAGGCTGTCTGCAGATCTCCGCCATTTCGCAACCAGATTGTTTACTGACACAACGTGGCCATTGCAGCAGTTTTCCACTAGATGGGGAAAGTAGAGGTTTGGAGCCTCCAGGAAGGGAATATGTAAGCTGCTAAAAGAAGGTCTCATTTTGAAACCAATGCGATGAGTGCTGATCAGGAGCCTCAAGGAACTCATTAAAAAAATGAAAATATGTTTAAACAGAGTAATGTTTCAGCCATGACTGCGAAAATAAGGTTCCACTGCTTTAGAGATTACATTCCAGACAGGACCTTTTAAGGGCCCAATAACCTTGGTAATTATCCAAAAGAATCTCTTAATAGATCCAGTGTTACAAGTGACAAGCACAACATGGCAACATCCAAATGAGAATACGCAATAAGAAATTACACAATGGAGATAAGTTGCCTTCCTGACCTACTGACGCTATGCTTTTAACATTTTATGCTTAAAAATTAAGCAGCATTTACTTTTGAACCCTGGTCTGTAGGTCAAGAGCTGAGCAAAACATAAAATCAAGTAAGGGGGACCTCCTGGTGGCCTAAGAATTGACCTGACAATGACAACAAGCCCAAGTTTAAATCCAGCAAGTAATCCTTTGTCTCCTTGCCTTCATTTCCTGCCACCTCACTAACACCCACTAGCTGTGCATTATAGAAAAAATGGCCCCCAAACATGAAACAATTTTGCACAGAATATTACATAATCTTCAGGAATATGCCTATGATTTACCTGGCCAGTGAGCAACTTTGCAAACCAATGGATCAAACACAAAGCTGCTCAGGAGTTCAAACATTGCAGCTGGTAAACATAGATCACACTGCAGCCTATCCTGCATCCTTCAAGACTGAAAAACACTGCAGGCTTGTGCTCCAGTATATTCCTGATCACATAGACTGGGCTGCTCATGCATAAGAGTCTCAAGACACCTCATTAAAGACTGACCACAAGGGACACACAGCGAGTAGAGAAGGAGTAAAACAAAGGTTAGACAAAGGGAAACTATATCTGAGTTCAGAAATTCTACTGTTAGGATAGTTTCCAGATCTTCAGGAAGAAAGATTTTCATCTTCAATATCAAGAATTAAATACTTCCTGTGCTTTAAAAGCTCTAGATACAGCTGTCGGGCTAATCCACAAGGAGCTGTCTTTCCAACAACAGGATCTAACACGTCACACTGAAATGTCTGTCTGAAAAAGCAGCACTGCTACCATCAAAACTCAATGCTCCTCCTGATTAAGGCCTCGATTTCACGAAACAGGAGCAATCCACAATTGTCACAAGTGCATCTTACCAAAAAAGAAACCATCTCAACGAGAAGACAACAAGAGCAAAAACCAATAGATTGTAACTTTTAGAAAGAATTGCTAAATGAAATTGGGAAGCGAGAATGTTCATCTCCTCAGACCAGTCAAAGCCAACCATAGGTGTCTAAAGCTAACATGTTTTTTTCTTATGTGTGCTCTCAGGAAGCATCATACCTGCTTTCTTCTCATGGCCTCCATTGAGGAGAAGAAGGCGTCAGAAAGGGAGTGAGTGTGTGTGTGTGTTTGTGAGAGAGAGAGAGAGTGACAGATAGAGAGAGAGAGAGAGAGAGAGAGAGAGAAAGAAAATGAAGGACAGAGAGAGGGAGAGAGTGAGAATGTGTCGGACAGATTGTTCCTCTTTCCCTTTTCTTTCCCCGCATGCACATTCACCTCACTGGTCATGTGACCTGGTGGCTCCCTCTGTCGGTCCTCCTTCAGAGGGTCTCCACAGAGCATGCTCAGTCAGCTCAAACTGTAACACCACGCCATTCCTTCAAAGTGGAAGACCTCATTGCCATTGAAGATAAAGCACAGGGAACAGACTTACAACACAAATCCTCTACACCCAACAAAATCCCCAAAATGCATAAAACTTCTCCATAATCTAAAACCCACCAATGTTTTTTTCTTCACACTGTGAAGACTAAATATATTTAAGCATAAAGTGTGCTACTACTTTTGTTCTGGTCTTTTTCTTTTCAGCGTAAAGTGGAAATATATTGGTCAACCAAGTCTTGAAGAGTGAAGAAAGGCTTTACAGCTGGTGTGCATATACTGCCACTTCAGGAGAACCAAAGCAATGTGAAAAATGTGGTAAAACCCGGAAGATAAAAGCCCCAGAAACAAAATGAATGTCAGTAAGGAGCCTGATGTGACAAATGTTGGAAGTCAGGCCATGATCAATCCATTAACAGGCGAGTATTTTGCCCTCCACTAAACATTAGGCCAACGAAGGCAGCAAAACACTATGCTGCCAGGCATATAGTTATAGTATATCACATATAGTTAGTAATATATATGAAGTAACAGACCAAGCTGCTACTGGGTGAAGAGCTTCAAAAAAGTTTCAAGTTTCAAAAGCAGCCACAAAACTAAAAACTCAGAAATAAAGCAGAGGTTCGTAACACAGTTTCATCCCCAGGTGAGATCACACATGTAGGTATGCAGATTTAGAGATTAGTGGCTTCTCCTGTTTCACAAGTGAACACGGACAAACAACAAAATAACATATGAGCTTAGGTTTATCAACCTTCAGCAATCACTGCAAAAAAAAAAAAAAAAAAAAAAAGATGACCTCTTTTCTTCCAGTGAAGCCAATGTGGCAAAGTACAAATATTGGATACCATATATCTGAAAGGTGAGATAGCCAACAAGGTAGACAAAGAAATATTTACGGTGCAGTTTAACAGGAACAGCTTGCTATGTGCTGTTCAACATCCTCAATATACAAAAGGACACCATCCATAAACAAAGAACGAGGAGCTATTGTTGCCTTTCATAATGGCAAAACCTCAAATTGTTCTCTATTTTTCACGAAACGCTTGGGCCCGCACAACCATAGTAGAACAAACATTTGTTCCTATTTGAGCTTTTATGTGGACCTAAATTTCTAGCCAGACCCAAGGCCTTGGCTATAGATATGCTAACAGACCTTACACACACCTATGTTCAGCCATGCGGAATCTTGTCATCCTTGAAATATCCTAATAATAATTTTTATTGTCCTTTCAGCCTATCCTGTGAGTGCAGGGTCGCTACAGCGGATCAGTAGTCCACATGTTGATTTGGCACAAATGCTGCCCGATACCAAGACAGTGTCTTGCCCAGGGACACTTCAACATGTGGTCGGGAAGAGCGGGGCACGAACCTTTGACCCTATGGTTGGTGGGGGCCACTTTACCAACTGAGCCACTGCCACCTCCAAAATAGGCAAATAACATGCCTACAAATTCATATTCATCCCTTTTTCTGTCTATTCGCATGTTTTAGATACCAACTCAAAAACACAAGTACGGAGAAAGTAAACAGAAATTCTGAATCTCCGACTTCATTTAAAATTCTTGGAAGGAGCTGAGGCAGCTTGAATAAATGTTTAAAGAATCGTCTGTTTTCAGAGAGCTCATTACTCACATTCTGACCAAGTTGATCCAGCTGAATCTTGAAGAGGTGATTTGTAAGATAGCTAAGGTAGTCTGAGCGTTGGATCAGAAAAAGATTTTGTTTATTTATGAAGCTAGCCTTTGTTTGCCAGTTGAGATCAGAAATAATACCAATCCCAACTGTTAACAAGCAGGTATTAAAAGGATTATGATAGTAAAAAAATGGATCCTATAAAATACAGTGAAATACAGTGAATTTTTATTCATATATTGTCTTCCTGACTTTGGCTGTTCTGTTTAATATTTTCTAATATTCAAGCTTTTTTTTGTTTTTGATCAGTCCACAAAAAGAATAGATGCTGAACTGGGGCCAAAAAAATATTGGTAAAAAGGTTTTTTTTAAGATAATCACGCATAGTATTATAAAATATCAAGATCAAAGACTATATCGCTGACCCATAATGTCCATGAACAGACACTAATTTGAAGTTCAATACAATCAAGATGTGGAAATCGATTTAAAGGTCACAGTAAAGTTTTGGTGCTGATACCAAGACAACACTTTTAATACCTTCCTGAGACGAACTAAAAACTAGGCTACAATGTTTGTTTTTTTTCAAAGTTATTAATGTCTACAAAAACTATGCTCCAATAGAATACCAACAAAATGTTCGGTAATATCAAGAAGTGTAAAACATCCACAGATTAAACATTTGAGGATTGTTATTCAATTATGACATGTTAAGTCCTCTTTAGATGTGTGCACACTAACTGCAATGATGTAAATACTTATGGGAGCCACAGTTTGATCCACGTTGGTGCTCACTGTCACTGCACTGGCACTGTGGTGGACTGTGGCAAATAGAAAGGCCGCTGTTCCAAAACAAAGCAGGTTAAGTTTTGTCCTAAAAATGTGCGGTTTCATGAGTAAATATCAAACAACCTGTCTGTAATTGCTTTTCAACCCGCTTTTATGTTTTTTGGTTTTTATAAATACATTGGTTAACTTATTATGTGTTGCATTTTGGAAAAAGGTGGAAAAGGAAGTGGTGGGTCGGAGCTCGCTCAGACCAGTAAGTCTAAAATCAACGAAAAGCCACAAAGGGTCCTCGAATACCAACTACAAAGTTAAACATTTTGAGGGGCATGCACCACATTTGGGCTTCAATTACACGATTGTATGTGCACAACTTGTGACAGAAACATGATGCTTGCTTAGGCTTAAAACTCCCGTGTTTAATCTAAACCAGATGTTTTGTGTAGGTAGTGCATAGCCGCAGACCCCAAGTGCTGTTCAACATGTATGAGGTCCAATTCCGACATGATCCATTCACTTTCCATCACCACAGTGGCAATGAAAACTGAACACTGTGGTACAAAAACCCCCTCAGCCAATTTGCAGATTGGCAGTGTACTAGCAGCTCAACACAGGCACACGAGTGCACGGGCCAAACTGTGCCACTTGCGTAGCCTATGGCGTTGCCTCTATATCGATTCAACACAGGATTATAAATCAAGCTTTAAGGGCCATGACACATCAAGCCAGTGATTACTGTTGGATCCCTGTCAGTGCATTTTCAGCCAATGCAACTTGTAGAATCAGCAGCGACTGTTGTTGAAAGAGACCACTCTGACTGAACGGGAAGATACAGCCAATCAGTGAACAAGAAGATACACAAAGCAAACACGTACACAAACAATAACGTTGCCACATATTTTCATCTCATGTGAACATTACAATATGATTATTACATGGCCGTTTGGATTGAACAAGTCGCTGCCCTTAGGATGATGTCTGTTGTCACGCTCTCAAAACACTTAGCTTAGGACAAGATATAGAACGTCTACACAAATATCAAAACCAAGAATTTTGACTTTCATTCTTGGTTCTCAGAATGCGGTTATTAAACATTTGGTAACCCAACGTTTTCTCTAGTAGCACCATGATGTAAAAAGTGTCTCAATAAGTAAAGGCCAGATCTCCCTAAAATATGTTGTGCAATTAATGGCACCGCTTCTGTTTCCAGTAAAGTAAAAACATTTCATGTGTCACTACTACCGTTTAAATTAATTTGCTGAGGATGAAACATTTCTTGTTTGGAAAGTTTGTGTGGTTTCTTTGTGCATGTGCCATGCATATAGCAAAATAATTATTTAATTTAATTTAATTTATAATTATTTCAACACATTTGAACTGTTAAAAACAAAAATCTAATAATTTACTACCATCAACTTGTATAAAGAAAGGTATTTTTACCATTAGCATCATGTCAGGGCCAGTGTCCAGAATTAACAAGTTAGGGCTTTGACACATCAAGGCAAAAGTCAGTGTCAGCCAACTTTAGTAAGCCTTTGTTGACCTAGTTTTTTCAGCGAATTCTGCATATTAAATATGTCTGTCCTGTCATTGAGAGACTGCTGTGACTGCCTGATGAGCATAGCAAATCACTGCACAAGAATATCACGAATTCAATATCAAGAATACCAGTACAATTCCTAACTACTTATTAGACAAATCTTGCATTCGCAGTTATGGATAATTAATGGATAGTAAAATAGAAAGTAAATGCTGCTTTTGTTATGGTTTGTTTATACACTGTTCCACTGTTGCTTTCTCTTTCAGCCATGTAAGCACAGAACACACATGCTACATACCTGTCAGCCATCATCTCTGCAGTGTGTATAAGTGCCCAGGCAAAAGATGGCCTCAGACAATGCCACATCTGGCCTTCACCTTCACTAGTTCTTTGAAATTAGCTTGGCGTGGCACATTTATTACATTACAGTAATATTATTACTTTTTTATTAACAAAGAAAGGGTAAATTTGATTGAGCCAATGACTGAGTAACTAAAGGTAATAAACCACAAATGCAACAATACTACTGATGCTGTGTAATTATTAAAGTAGATTAACAGATTAATAGATTATCTTTTACAATGAGTAATGTTTAATCAATCAATCAGTAATCAATTGCAGTTTTTAAATAACTTGCCCGGTTGACCAGGGCTCTGTTTAATAAATAGTGAATTGTCTCCTATTTGCATTATTTCTATTACTTATTAGAATTTTGTACCTATTTACTCATTAATAAAGAAGTATCCTGCCATAACTGTTCCACACAGTCCTTTAGAGGCACAATCATTTGCTGGATTTCTAGGTAGATGCATGAGAGGACATGACATCAGGTGGTGACATCAGTCATAACACCAATAATGGCTGTTTCACCTCAACAATGCACTTCAGCTAGGGCCCCAAAGCACAGCTTGACATTCAAACAAGCCTCTTCTCCAGCTGTGACTCCTATCTGAATGAACTGAACGCTGAATGAAATACACACTTACTATTACGTACATGCTATATGTTTAGTGACCAGGAAAGTTGAAACGTCTGTATAATTAAAAACTGCTTTACAGACACCCTGCAGATAATACTTCCTTAACTTGGGCAGAGATCCACACATTTTCCGCTCCTAGACAGCCAGTTGCTATCTTTGTAGTCAATGCAAATGAAGTCGGTTAGCAACAACAACTGTCAAAAGGAAGTAATGTGAAGTGCAGTCTTTCTGCAATTTTAATCCCATCCCATTTCAAACAAATCAACTATAACTTTGCGGTAGCTAACACACACTTCACCTTTTGCAGTTGCTGTGGGTTTGACTAAGTATAAAAAATATTATGAATTTTAGCACGTGGCATGAGCGAAGAAGCAAAGCATATTGCACAGAGATGATAGAGAAAATTAGTTCAAAAATCTTTATGTATGCTTGACTGAAGGACCAACAGGGAGAACATCACATGGATAGAACATCAAACCATGAGGGAAAAGCCAAATATTTAATATCTAAACTGCAGCAATAAAAAACACAAATAAATGCAAATCACAGTGAATACTGCTTTCAATCTATTGGGATGGTGGCAGACATTTGACAAGACATATACAAAAATATTATCAGATTAAACCAAAACTCATATGCACAAACAGATGTTTTTTGTGTGTATTATTAGGGTGATGTGACCATTTAAGGCCATTTATTGTGTCTATGGATAACTGCTATGAATATATGACACATGACATTATGCGTGCAAACGGAAGTGGGCGCAAAGCTAAATACCAAGCACCTCTCTTTGATAGCACCCTCAGATGCTCGAGGCACTGCTGACGAGAAACGAGTACTACGCTGTTCGAGCGACCTCTGCCGAACACCACTGGATCCTATCTCACAAAAAAAAAAGAAAAAGAAACAAAGACTGAGACTTTGATACATTTGCACAACTTTTAGCTACTATAGCCGAGAGAGCAGCTTGATTAGTTCATTTTTAATGACAAAACCCTGACAGAACAACTCTAGTTGTGACTTGCACTGGTTTACAACCACTGGACGACGAAAGATAACTGCAGATAGCAAACAAAGACAAATCAACACAAGGGGAATAAATCCCAAAAAGAGTTTAATGTGGAAAAAAAAATAATAGAAAGATTTTGAAAGCCGTTTTAGGAGCTCGCGCCATATGTTTACAGAGGCAGGTAGTAGCAGTAACGTTGCTGCCAGTGTTGCCTTCATTTGACTGCATCAATTGTCATGTAACGTTAGCCAAGAGGCAGCACAGCAAGACGATAACATTATCAGCCAAGCATTTAACCCTATTATTCCAAGTGAAATACACAGTAGCGTCGGTGTTTTAAGAACACGCTAACCTCAAAAATCAGTTTAAGTGCATTTAAGAAAGTGTGCACAGCCATCAAGCTAACACGGCTGCTAGCAGCTAGCTAAGCAGCTGTGTATAAATTAGCCATCTGTGAGCCGGTGACTAAAAAACTGGTTAAACCACGAAACATGTCGGCTAAAAACGAATGCATGTGTATCTAAAATCTAAAATTAATTTTTGAAACGCTGAAGTTAGACAGAAGCAGGGCAGTGACAGCAGGCTGGACCATGTATGACCAAACCCAGGAGAAGCACCTCCATCGCGCCCGCACAGACTATACAGGTTCCGGGGCACAGCATCTTCCTGCACATTCAGTTGCCCTCCGGTCCAGCACAAAAGCAAGAGACTCCAGGCTGCAAGCGGGCAGTATACGACAAACCGACACCAAGACACCGACAATTCGCCTGTTTACAAGGGGTTGTGACTGCCGAGAAGAAATATATTTCCCACAGCGCGGAAAACAGTGAAAGTAAAACAAGCTTGCCGGTGATAAAGCTCCGACACTCACCTCGGTCCCCACCGAAGCCATGGTGCCTGGACGTAAACTCCGCCCATCGCCAATGACGTCACATTTATTGATTTGCGGACCGTGTAACGCCACACCTGGGAGCTTGGGTATCAATATTATTATTAATAATAATATCTAGGTATTAAGACCATAGAGCGGCTGATTATGTACAGAAAATTGTGGTACTAAAAAGTTCTAAAAAGTTGCCATGTTACATGCTATATGTAAACATGTAAACAATAGGCATAAAGAGAATAAAAAGAGAATAAAAACTGTAGATTTGAAGTTGAGCTTCAAAATAAATACAAAACACAAATTTGGAGACAACTATCCCAAACTGACTGACAGTATTGTCAAGCCTGGTTCTCGGAAAGGTCTCGGAAGTGTTGTGAAAGAAACAAGACAACATTTATGTAAACAGAAAAGAAGCTTACAAAAAATATTTTCATGAACATTACATCACTCAAAGTATGTTGGCATCCAGATATAACAAACTGGCTGCAGGGACTTTCTCCCATTAAGTCACAGGAACATTAATGGAGTCTGCTATAGGCGTTAGGTTATTCAATATTTCAGTTCATCCTAAAAATTATGGATAGGGTTGAGGTCAGGGATCTGCGCATGGGAGTCAAGTTCCTCCACACTACATGGGCCCGCATGGCTTTGTGTACTTGGATTCTTTCCTCAAATGTTGCTGCAATATCGGAGTCACAGTATGCTGTAAAATATTATTGTAATATCTACAACTGAGATTTCCCTTCATCAGAACTATCGTGCTCAAAATAATTACAGTAAACCACAGACCAAAATAAGAAAGTTCCATTTCACCACAGGTCACCTGAAAACCACAAAACACCATTAAGTAAGTACATCAAGAATGAAGAAAACCAGTACATGTTTTGTCTTTCAAGATAGTCAGGATAAGTTTGTGAAGGACTTGTCAGACTCGTCCAGCCAAAGAAGTTTGTCTTTGCCAGATGGCTAAGAATAGCACCAAATTTTTTACAGGTGGTAGAATTTGTCATAGCTAGAGTTGAGGCTGAGCAACCAACCACATAATATAAGCCCCTCTTTCCCGTTCAAAGCACTTTTCTTTATCATTTATAGGAGGCGGGCATCACTGATAAAGAACCAAATTATCACTATCCTGTAGACTGATAATTACATCTGACCCACACACACCTCTTTATTAGTAACACAAAAGAAACACACAAACTACAATTAAAAAATGTGTATATATGCATGTAGGCCTACTCCTGAGGACTTCCTTAAGTTTTAATTTTATAAGCAGTCATGGGTCTCTGCTATTATCATGTTACCAAGGGAAATTTTGGCACCTGAAACATATTAAAAACCCCTACTTCTCTCCAGTGGCATGTTTAGGTAAAATATGGACACACAATAATTAAGCTTAATAGAAAAAGATTTGTATTTCATGTTTGGTTGTATTTTAAATAGTTAAATGCATTCGTTAGTTCGGGGAGGCAGTGGTTCAGATGGTATAGTGAGGGTCGGAGGTTTGCGCCCCGCTCTTCCCAACCACATGTCAAAGTGTCCCTGGGCAAGACACTGAACCCCACGAGCCCATCCCCAGCCGGGCAGTGCCGGTCCCAAACCTGGTAGAAACTGGGGAGGGTTGCTTCAGAAGGGGCATCTGGCATTCCAGAAAAACCTGTGCCAAATCAACATTTGGAAAAATGACCCGCTATAGTGACCCTGAAGTCACGGGATAAGCTGAAAGGACAAAAAAAAAAAAATCAATTTATTAGTTCAAGCATTAGGTGTATGGATTGTGTGCATGTACTGTATGTTTTGTGTAGGTATGTGTGTGTGTGTGTTTGAATGCATGTACCAATGACTAAACTTATTCTTGACTAATTTACAGTAACTGACATGTAGTTGTGGTATCAGATAAGAATGGAAAATTCTAAAATTGGTTGAGAAAAAGCGTATGACAGTGTGCAGAGAGAGGAACTATGGTATTGTATGAGGAAGTCTGGAGTGGCAGAGAAAAATGTTAGTGGTGCAGAGTGATGTATGAGAGCTGTAAGACTTTGGTGAGGTGTGCTGTAGGTGTGACAGCCTTTTAAATAATGACAGCTGGGATTGGCTACAGCACCCTGCCATCATAGACAAGAGAAACAGGATAGATCGATGAAAGACATGTTACGGTGAAGTTTTTTATAAAGACATTCAGATTTTCCAACACTAGTTAAAATAACCTTTATGCCTGATGCTGGAACATTAAGCAGGAGTTCCTATTAGTTTAAGTAAAAATCATAACACACAGCAATGCAAAATGAGAATGTGCAGTGACCTGAGTAGAAGACGGTCAGACACAAGTGGTACTCTTGCACGAGATAGACTTATTCTGTTATCCTGTAGAAATAAATTAGTTTGTTTTCGACAGCTTGGGAACATTACAGTGATATTCACTTTTCACATTGGTATATATATCAGTTAATAACTTTGTCTTCTTGCACCCCCTCCACAGATGGATGAGCACACAAAGCATAGACCAGAGACACAATTCACCCTATTAGATAACTTTTTGATAATTTACATCTTAACACTGAGGAACCAGTCCATGCATTGATCTGAACCAGCTTATACTATCACACTAAATTTGCCAGATTAGGAAACAGACTGTGCGAGACATTTGTATTTATATAAACAATAGCTAAGGTTTTTCTGTGTGTCTGCTCCTGTCTGTGTCTGTAGATTGTGTCTGTGCGTGTGCATGTTCAATGCAGTTTATTGTAAAGCACAAAGGGGTTTCTTATAATTAAATTAGTATTCGAGTTAGAATTAGATCTAGAATTAGAATTAAAAATAGAATTAAATTTTAGAATTAGATTGCTGTATTAGGGCCAGATGAGGGCGCCACAAGCTGCGTGTGAAGCACCTACAATTAGAAGGAAAAGAAGAAGAAGAGTCCACCATTGTCGGCAGCTCCGCATCATATCCGGTAACATCTTTGGTGCAGTTGTCCGGGAAACCCGCCAAGTACGAGCAGTTCGTTTGTTACCATCAGAAGAAGGCTAACAAAGCTAGTTAACGCTATCATGACCCAGCAGGCTGCTGCTCTGCAGACCTACAACAATGAACTTGTCAAATGTAAGTGACGTGCTTTATTAGTAAGGTTCATGTGGAGGATTAGTAGTTAGTAAAACTAGTTTGATCCTGTTGGCTCACTTTATCTGCTGACTTTGGCAGACGATTTCTTTGTTTTTCAAAAGTCTCCTCCCAGTTAGAACATGGAGGTAACACATTCTCCGTAGCATTAATTAACGTAAAAGTTTTGTTAGATTAAAGTTCACATTAGATGTTTTCCCCTTATGTAAAGTTAAGTTTGCACCAGTCTTACTCCGAGTATTTTCTCCTCTGCTTGTTCCTGTTTCTGACCTGACTAGCAGCTACTAGCATCAAACAGGACGGTACTGTACAATCTGATTAACCTCTGCAGATTATACAGTCTGTCACCTGGAAATCAGCCTTCAACCCACTGCAGAGCACATAGTGCACTGCGCTACCAGCTGTTATTACATCCTGCAAGGTTGATGTATAAGGTCTTTTCTCCGTAGAACCAATTTGGTGGTTGGTCTTTTCCCATAAGGACCAACAAATCCCACCATCCAAGAATATTATCACTCTGACACTAGTTAGGTAGTCATTTAATCTGTTTGCTGTCTGACTATGACAGGTTATTATTTGAATAATTGTATTTTATGATTGGTTGAGGTGCAACTGGTCAAAAATGTATAAATTCAAACACTGTATGAAGTTAAATGTTCAAAAGATTATTCATAAATGCAACAATCTTTGTTTAAATAAACTGTGCAGGTACAATTAAAGCACAGTGACTTTTAAGGTTTTATTTAGTAAGTACAATCAGGAACTACAAATATGTTTTTAATTGACATAAGTAAACGTCAACCACATTTACTCCAACTTTGTAGACTAATTGATTACTTGTGACTAATCCTTTCACCGCAGATGGAATCGTTCTTGTATTTTTGAAATATGCATCAAAACTGCATTTTTCAGACAACCCCATCATGGGCACAGACAAATAATCATCACTGGTGTAATAAAAATGTGATGTCTCTGACAGGTATTGAGGATCTGTGCTCAAAGAGGGAAGAGCTCAACCGTCAGATCAAGCAGGAGGAAGAGGAGAAGGAACGACTGCAGCACGACATCCGCATCCTCTCGGAGAAGCTCAGCAGAGTCAATGAGAGCCTCGCACAAAGACTTGCTGCCCGTGCGACCTTTGATCGCACCATTGCTGAGACCGAGGCAGCATACACCAAGGTGTGTTTTTCATCTAATTTAAATATTATCTAATTTGCTCATCAATACTGAAATATAGTAGGACTTCAAGGAGCCTTCTGGATTGATTTAGTCCACTGATTGTGCTGAAATGTGTTTCTGGAATCAAGTGTTTTGGATTTAGTCTGTATAAAATGCACATTTCAAAATTAATGAAATTATAGTTACTTAGAAGTAATTCAGCTACATCGCTACCTCTGTTACCTCAGACATCGGGAAAAATATCAACAAGTTCGACCACATATGTTTTATCATGTTTTATCATCTTTGATAAAACATATACATTTTTATTGGTCATGCTAAGTGTAAAGAATATAAAAATGAGCAGCTCTGGTGTCTTGTTAGTAATTTGTATTAAAAAAGCAGTGGTCAATTTTGTACCGATGTGTTAACTATTTGTAACCATTTAAACTAAGCAAAGTCCACCGCTGTGGTTGATTGTCTGTATTTTTAGTTCGCATGGTGGGGGGCTCAGCCTCTTAAATATAAAAATCTATTTCGTTTTGTTTAATTTTATTTGGAATTCATTATCTGAGAATGTTTGCTATTGGTCAGACAAAACAAGGCAGCTGTAAATACAACCTGGGACTCTGACAAACAGACTTTCCGACAGCGTATCCTGGCTATAGTGTGATTAGGAGGCACGTTGGACATAAGTGAACTGCAGGTGAAGATGGAGGCGGATGTGGGAGTTAGATAAACAGTGTTATTGGCTGGACAACTGTGTGCCATTGCATTTTGTCAAGACAGCTGGACCAACCTTTACAGGTTAGTCTAATCTGACACAATACAGAGAAAAGTTCTGACCAGGTTTGGTCAGGATTAGGGTGATGTCACCTGTTAGAGGACCCAGTAGGTTTAGGGTGGCAGTGCCTGATGCCCATTAATGATCAATATATAATTTAGTATATCTATAGAGAAAATCAGCGTCAACAGACTAATGGATGAGCTCGGCTGCCTATTGGAAAAATCATTATTTATTTGTTGGTGGTTTGTATTCTGCTGGAGACAAATGGCTGACCTGTCCAGAGTGTATCCCACCTTTCACCCAATGACAGATTCCTGAAAAAGGATAAAATGAGTAGATGATTGATGGTTTGTACTTCGTAAAAAGTGACGCAGTTTCCTGTTTTACTTGGAGTGCGCTGTCTCGTGCCGGCGCACCCCACTCAATGATGCTGAACTCCCTGAGTGTTCACACTAATCACTGCAAACATTATTAAAAAACAACAGGAACGTGGCCTCTTTTTAATCTACTTTTACCACGCTCAGCTTTTTCACATGTAGGTAATGTTTTTACTTGTTTTTTTTTTCCCACCTACAGATCTTGGAGAGTTCCCAGTCTCTACTGAGCGTCCTGAAGCAGGAGGCTGGAAACCTCAGTAAGGCTACAGAGCCCCGGAGGAAGGAGCACTAATGGCGATTGAAGCACATTCCTTTTTAGCACAGCAGCACACCTGACTCTGCACTTTGTACACAGTTTATCCTCCACTCTGGACCATTTTATGTATTTGATTTGTTGTAATTTCTATTAAATGTGTTTATTATGACGCTGATGACTTTGTTTTAGATGGAATGCTGACAACAGGGCAAACTGAAACTTCCAAACACGTGTCCCTTATAGAAATAGGAATGTGTTTTGTTTTAGTAGTTATGAAATACATGAATATATTTTTTATCACAAAATCCAGTTGAATTTCACAATAAAAAAAAATGGATGACAGAGGGAAAAAACAGATACTATTTACATTTGTTCAAGTCTATTTATTGAGCTTCATTTATACAATTATGACATCACTTTGCATTTTTTATTTGCCCAAATCATTGACAATAACTTTACAGTAAGCACATCTGCTGCAATGTAGATTCACAGATGGGGGAGTGGGAACATAAGATGCTCACTTTGAAACAGGAGGAGACAGATGGGGGGGGGGAAAAAAAAAAAAAAACACTGGGCAGAGGTGATACCTGACAGCAATGCTTCTTACCCACATGTACAACTAAAAACCTGGTCATCTGTGTCTATCTTGGTAATTACCATCAGAAAAGTTCTTGCTGGCATCAGTTAAGACAATCAGTGAAGTTTTCCACATTTCACTCTGGAATTTTGGTCCTTCAGTTCACAGAAAGACAGAGAGCAAACAGTTCCCATAAAGAATAGATACCCACTTTGGGGTTTTTGTCGTTCAAGGCAGCAGTTACTGCTGACGATCCACAGGCATGTCATGTGACCACCACAGCTCCACTGAAGGGTCAAGTAGAACTTTCTATAGCAGTTCTTCATCTTAAAGGACCATAAGATTCTTTAGAAGTTTTGGGTCTATACTACAAATCATGTTAACTCCTGTTTATTTTCTGTCAACTTTCCAATGGCAAACATCTTATACAGTTTGCAGCTGCTATAAATTTGTTTTATACCAAGGCAAAATTCTCTGGCTGCTGGTACTTAAATTTAACTCATACTTGCACTTAATGTTCATTCTCGTGTCTTACAGTATACAGGTTTCAAACTTAAATAGCTTAGATATTTATGTGTGTAGAAATCAATGGGAATTAGCTTAAAATACAGTCAATTTAAAAAAGAAACTGAAATTGTAATCAAAGGGCTGACATCAGTGGTATGGTTCTTTAAGGGGCGGTATCCTGTGTGGAAAGCTGCACTTGATCCACTGTTTTTTGTCGCAGCCACCAGACCGACAATCATAAGACTTATGATGCAAGGATGTGGCAAACTGTAAAAAGAAGAGGTTGCATTCATGTACACTTGAAGAGTTGCGTTCCAAATTGCTGTTCATTCATTTTGATTAGAAAAAGAAAAACTCTAGTCTAAAAAATTTTTGCTCTTCTGACAAATTGCTCACAATTCTAATTTGTCAACTGCATTTGATGTACAGTTCCCGGTTGTATAAAAACAGGTGGCCACAGTGGTTGTTTTTGAAACAAAACTCTTCAGAGACTTCGTGCTCTTTTAAGTGCACATTTCCTCTGTCTATTCATTCATTCTACTCTGTTCCTCTCATGAGGTGCAAAACAAAGCTAAAAGCATGACAGTGCAAACACATTTAACATCAAAGACTCCAGACGCAACAGATATTTCCTAAATCCATCAGACAAAGATAAGACTGTTAATGTACAACAAAATCAGACTGAAACCAATGCCATCTAATTGGAGAAATAGAAAAGAAGACAGATTTATAAGAAACAAATCTTTGTACTTATGAAAATATGGTTGGAACTGTACAACAATACTGGCCAAACGCTCTGTGCTGGGAGTGTAAAGAAGGAGTGTGAGGCTGTTACAGCAACACTTTAATCAGTTGGCATTATGAGTAGATAAAAAAGTATCTGGAAACTTGGTGCGGACACACACACATACACACACACACACACAAACCTCTAAAAAACCATTACATATTCTTTCAAACACAAAATCTTACATTCACTCTCACGAACATTATCATAAATGATCATCATCACTGTTGCCTTCATTACTTTAACAGACCGGCATCTTTCTGGAATGTGAAAGTACATACAATGTCTTTTTTTTTTTCCTTTTATGCATGAGCAGGTTTGAGACATGCAATTTTCACCTGTAAGCAGGAATAAATACACAAGAAAGCAGAGAAAAGTGTCAGGAGGTCTAACAGCTTTTTGATAAACATGACACAAATACTATGATAGAGCATTTACAGATACATTCTACAGTATGATATTCATGTTTGTCACCAGCAATATGGACATACAGACGTTATTGGCCAAGGTCACTTTTTCAAGCAGTTAAACAGAGATCAGAGTTGCTACGGAGTGATGGAAATCTTCCCAGGTGTGCATATGTTTCTTCCCCAGCCACAAACCGGGGAAGACTGTTGACGTTTTGTTGCTGAAAGACTCTTCTGAAGGATGTCCAGCAGCTTTGATACAGCATAGTTTGCCAGAAAACATACAAAAACTAAAAGGCATACAGAAGCAGAACTAACTGAGGTCAAAACATGCAGGTACAAAAAAGACAAACTAACATTGTGGCACCCTTTAACCTTTATTTTTTTGTTTTTGAGTTTTTATTTGAGTCTGCCATTGGTCTACTGGATGGAAATGGCCTTGTCCTTCAGGAGTTACATTTCTAGGAATCATCCTAATGACATGTTTCCATGCTAACACTGAACTCTGTCACCGTGGCAACATCTACACATGGGCACTGGTGGCTTCCTGTTACTTTAAGGAGTTGGTCTCAAATTGCTTTCAGCTCCTTCACTTGTTGACATCTTTCAGAACCTGAAGAAAAGGTTGAGACGCAGACTTGGAAAGCAGGAAAACATGAAGCCAGTGGACTTCTTCCCGACTCTGGAGAGGAAGAAAGACATCTCCCCAAGATTTTGAAAATCGACTGGATTCTGTCTTTTTAGTGAAGATGAGGAGGCAGACAGATCAACTGTCTACAATCGCTGAGGGATTGGGGGTGGGGGTGGGTGGGGGTTACAGTCCAGCTGCTTAGAGATTTCGCTGTGTCAGATCAGCAAGAATGTAGGAGTAGAGCACCAGTCCCCTGTTAACAAAAGTGTCTTCCTCTGATATGCTGTTGAGAATGTGGTGTGCAGTGGAACGTGGCAGGAAATTAGCAAAAATAAAACAAAAAAAAAAACCGTACTATTTTTCCTTTCTGATCAGGAAGGTGTGCTTAGAGACGGCTGCAGTGTAGAGCTGAAGACAGTTTAGACCTGGTCCCATAGGTGTGATGCTGTTATGCTACTGTACAGGTAATTGGTCCGACTGATCAGAAGTAAAGAGCCGGCTCGCTGCTGTAGTCAGACAGGGAAGAGCTGTCTGCAGGTGTGAGCTGAGGAGAAAAGACAAGGATTCAATATTTGGGTTAAGTCCTACAGTATGTTTACAGCCTTGATAGTTGATACTACTTCTCTGTCAGTAATAGACTCGTATACAGTATTTGTGCACATGTGAATTAAATACTGCTTATATGTCAAGCTCTGTTTTCTTCCCCTGACCATGGCTACATTTAGGCATATGGACATGGCCAAGATGATCTACTGAAATTCAAACATAGTTGTTGGAGCCGGATGGGCTGGTCTGAGTATTTCCGAAACTGCTGATCTTCTGAAATTTTCGTGCACAACCATCTTTGGGGTTTACAGAGAGTGGTGTGACAAAGAGAAAATATCCAGTGAGCTGCAGTTTTCTAGGCAGAAAGGCCTAATTGATGCCAGAGATCAGGGAAAAATGGTTCAAACAACCGTAACTCAATTTACTACTCGTTTCAACTGAGCAGAAGAGCGTTTCGGAATGCAGCACATGTCGATCCTTGAAGTGGATGGGCTACAGCAGCACAGCCCACACCACACGCCACTCCTGTCAGCTAAGATCAGGAAAGTGAGGCAACAACTTGCAAGGCCTCACAAAAATTAGACATTAAAAAAGTGGAAAAACATCGGCTGCTCTGATGACTCATTTTCTGCTGCGACAGTCAGATGGCAGGGCCAGAATTTGGCATAAACATTAAATCCTGGATCCATCCTCCCTTGTATTAACCTGGCAGGATGGATCCATGCTGCTGGTCGTGGTGTAACGGTGTGGGAGTGATTTGCTTGGCACACTTTAGGCCCCTTAGTACCAATTGAGTATCGTTTAAATGCCAGAGCCTACCTGTTTATGGCTGACAATGTGTACACACCCTCTGGTGGCTACTTCCAGCATGATGATGTGCCAAGCCACAAAGCAAAAATAATCTCAAATGGGTTTCGTAAACATGGCAATGAGTTCAATGTACTCGAATGGCCTCCGCAGTAACTAAATATTAATTCAATTGAGCACCTTTGGGATGTGGTGGAACGAGAGAATCACATCTGGATGTGCAGCAGATGAATCGGCAGCGAGTGATACTATGTTCTCAATATGGTCTAAACACCTTTAGGTATGTTTCAAGTCCCTTGTTGTCATCAACAATTAACCAACCCAGTAGTGGCTAGTGAGTATAGATGTCATCTTGGCTCTAAGAAAAAGTTGTTGGCATTTTCCACTGTTTCTGACAATTTTTAGACTAAGCAATTGATTATTCCATAAAATTAACAGAATTTAAATTGGGACCTCCGCGCCGAGAGGCCATAGCAAATTAAACAGCTTTTCACTCACCATGACCTCCTCTGTCATCTGTGTCTGCTGGGCAGTGGTATCTTCCTGGTAAACACTTTCATCACGTTTGTGCTCCTGCCATGCATTGAAGTCCACTGAGTGCTTGGGAATGTAGCTAGAAAGGTCTAAAATGATTGATGTTATGTTATTTTTTTTAATCTTTTCCATCCTTGATTATAAAGCTTTTGAAATGCTCTGTGTATTTTAGTCTTTTGTTGTGCATTAAAAAAAGAATGTACATGAATAAGATAATTTATCTGAGAGTGAACTGTGTCTGCACTGTAGTTCACAGTTTATCCAGTAGGGGTCTATGTCATCACACTTATTGTCCATTGGGTTACACACTTGCATTATTTAAAAAATAAATTAATAAAAAAAAAGGGTACATTTTTTGGGTCCACCCATATATACTATGGAATGATTTAGCAGTAGTGTCATTTACACCAAGATGAATTCAAAACCTCTTCTATGTGGTAATTGGTGTTTAGTGATGGGAAGGTGCTGAAATAGTAGAGGTTTACTTATTTCAGCCCTCTGATTATTTCCCTCTAAAAACTACTATATATCCAAACTGCTCATCCTCTCAGGGACATGGATACTGTCAGTAAATCAACAATGATACTGACAGACAGTTTGATTTTTGTGCAACACAAGTAAAAATGTTGACCCAATGGCAGCTTCAGAAGACAACTGAGGGCATTAAAAACATGATCAGGGATTCATGAACTGGGTTATTGTATGTTGTTCAATTAAAGCATTGGACAAGAGGCATTTTGACCTGCATGATCACCTCAATAAATACAACCCCAATTTACAAAAAAGGTGGGATGATGTGTAAAGTGTAGATAAAAACAGAATGCAGTGATTTACAAATCTCATCAACCCATATTTTTGTCACAACACAATTATTATATCAGAGATATTTTATCATTTGATGGAAAATATCAGCTAATTTTGAATTTGATGGCAGCAACACATCCCCCAAAAAAAGAAGAGGGTGATGTCTACCATTGTGTAGCATCCTCTCTTCTTTTAACAACTGCCTGTAAACATCTGGGAACTGCACCCACAAAGGGGCACAAGCCTGAGTCTTCTTTTTAACATCTGGAAAGTGAGGAGACCAGTTGCTGGAGTTTTAGGAGACATTTGTTGTCGCTTTCTTGTCTGATGCTGGATTCTAATGCTCAACAGTCCTGGGCTTCTGTGGCCGGAGCTTTTGTTTTATAATGCACAAAATGTTTTCTATTGGTGGAAGGACTGCAGCCAGGCCAGTTCGGGACCTAGACTCTTCTCCTGCAAAGCCATGCTGTCGTGATGGATAGAGATATTGTTCTGATGGGAGCATATGTTGCTCTAAAATCTCTATGTACTTTTGCAGGCTTTGCACCTGGATGGTCCCTCTTCTCTTTGGTTTGCAGGACACGGCATCCATGGTTTCCAAAAACAATTTTGATTCATCTGACCTCAGAATAGTTTTCCATTTTGCCTCTGGTAAATGAGCTTTGGACCAGAGAACACGGTGACGTTTCTGGATCGTGTTCACATATGGCTTCTTCTTTACGTGATACAGTTTTAACTTATTGTGAATTGTGTTCACAGACAGTGATTTCTGGAAGTTTTCCTGAGCCCATCTAGTGATGTCCAGTAGAGAATCAGGCCTGTTTTTAATGCAGTGCCACCTGAGGGCCCCAAGATCACACAGATTCAGTTTTAACCTTTAGCCTTGTCCCTTGCGCACAGAGATTCCTCCTGATTCACTGAATCTTTTGATATTATATATTGTAGATGGTGGGATCTTTAAAGTCTTAGCAATTTGACATTTTGCAGTTTTTAGATGCAGTTTGTCACAGATCGGGGAACCTCTGCCCATCTTTACATTCCAGAGGTTCTGTCTCTCTGAAATGCTTTTATACCCAGTCATGTTACTGACCTGTTGCCAATTAACCTAATTAGTTGTCAAATGTTTCTCAATTTGTTTTTTTATGTCCTGCAATTACTTATGTTTTGGTGCCATAAAAAACAAAATGAGCTAATATTTTCCATGAAATGTGTCAGTTTCAATATCTGAAATGTTAATGTTCTATGGTGAATAAAATACTGGTTGACAAGATTTGAAATTCATTGGATTCTGTTTTTATTTAGGTTTCACACATTGTCCCTACTTTCTTTGATTTGGGGTTGTAAATAAATAAATTAGTCTGTCTCACCATTGCTGTTTGTGTGCGTAGGTGAGCTGGTCAAACTGGGTCGAGGGATGTGAATGCGTCCCACCATGCTGGGCTGTTCGTCCACTACCTTCCCATCTTGTTTCTCCTCCTCGTCCTCCTCCCCGCTGTCCCACATGCTGCTCTCTGATGGATACTCATACGTACTCTGGAGACTTGACTCATTGAATGAAATCTTCAGCTGAAAGCAACATAGAAAAAATGTGTCTAGTTATCACTTCTCATTTCTGGTATGTTTAACTACCTTAATATGAATATTATTTGTTGCGAGTATTTCCTAATTCATAAAAATTATAACAGGAAGAAACAACAAACAGCACAACCAGTATCAATTCCATTCATGTTGTAAAAACATGGTGAAACTCATTTTACATATTGTCTCTCCATATTGTATTTTCCCTTCACTGGCATCATGACAGAACAAAATAAAACCAGCCAAACGCTTGTAAATTTTGGCTGTAGCTGGTAAAACTGGGCAGGTGCCTGTTCATAATTGAGAGTGCTTGGTTTAAAAAAAATCCAGCTGGCGGGTACAAAGAAGGAAACAAGAAAGCTACATTCACATTTTTTATTGACTTGGCCCAATTAAATTTTTCATAATTTATTTATTTTTTGGTCTACAAGTGACCCAGATCATATTTTCCCCCAAAAAGTACGAACAAATTAAATGTAATTTGTTTTCGTGTCATATTGCTGCACTTTAGGACGTCAGTTATGACAGATCTGTCACCTGCAAACAGGAATGACCCAAATGAGATATGATGTAAAAATGTAGCAGTGAGCATGAAGAGTTGTAATGTTCGTGTCACACTTATGTGACACTTTCCTCACAGGAAGTGTTGTTTTCACAGAAACTTCCCTCCACTACAGCCACAGTTTACAGCTGTAAAGACTCATCAGCCATATTGGTTATTAACAAAAAAAAAACAACAAAAACAAATCATACCTTGAAATCCACAACATTTGCAGTGATTCCAAAATGATTCATTTGTTGCAACAATCCTAGTCCATTTACAGCCATATATGACCAAAAGTAATACAGTCGCTTGAGTTCGATACTTAGATCATGTGATGACAATAAGGCCATCTCCATGACAACTGGGCAGACTTCCTGCCTCACCAAAGACCACAAGATCTGGTTTAAAACACATACAAATATTAATAGGTGGCTCTTAAGTTAGGATTGTTTTATGAAAATAAACCCAAATTAGGTATTTTCTTAGACCCCCAAATTTGTTGAAAGTGCATAAACAATATAAATGTATCATTTTAGAAGCCGATTAAAATTAATGGAAAAACAAATCAACTCTGTCTTTAAATTCACATTCCTATTTGTTTGGAGACCTCTTGTAACTGAGGGGCCCTAAGCATCTGTAGTCTGCTTACACAGAAAACAAACCACCTGCTGCTCACTGTTTGCTCACTTTACTGGCTGCAAGAAAACCCAAATATTACAGGCACCAGCCAAGATTTCAACACATCCAACATTTTCTCATTTCAAAACACAGATTTCATTAGAATACTGATATCACACTCCTTCTGGACTACTGCACTTTATGAGTACAGTAAAAACTAACTCATTATTACTTCCTTACTGTTTTGATTACGGGATCTGTGAATCACATCACATGTCTGAGCCCTGGGTGCACACTGCAGTAATGCCTGGTTAGCTCAACACAACCTCATAACTTATTCAACAGAGCTTTTAATTTAGATTCTTGGTTAGCCAGCTGCAGTTAGTTTAGACCCGCCTGCAAATGCATGTACTGTACTTTGTGTGTCCTCAAAGTGGTGCAGGTGGTATCCTTGCAGGAGCTCAGGGCCTGTGATTGATCTTCTCCATGTTTGCTGTAAGACCTGTCTGTTTGGCATCGTTGCGGTGGTTTGCAAACATGGATTTGTGGGGCGAGACAAGCCCTCGCACTTTGCTGCACAGTGTAATCCCACATGAATGGGAACTTTTCAGCCAAAAATCTCAGTGGTTGTCGCTGTCAATAAGCGGCTCATCCATTTTGAAGGACTAAAACAGTTTCTCTGTCATGTAACTACTGCTACTAAGTTTTCTTTACATTATTTATGTTTTATGTTCTCTGAAGGTTTGTGGGAATGCAATCTTTTAGAAAAGTTTTAGCAGTCAATACCTGTCAATTCTTAAACTGATTACACCTCAGTTAAATGCAACTTGTGGCCCTCTTAATAATTAATGTCCACACACACCACACACACACACACACACACACACCCACCACCACCACCACCACCACCAGCAGCAGATCTGTCCATGTCTTCCCTGAGGCTGTCAGCTGACTGCTCTTAATGAACAATACCTGGCTCCATCTACTCAGCAAACTGTGATCTAACTAATCTTCATCCCAAGGACACAAGCCAGCAACACACCGAACCCCAAAATTTTGTGAAGAAGGGTAGATAAAGTCAATAAAATCTACAAATTTGAGACAATGGTCTATGAGTGAAGAACAACAGTCAAACATCTATAGATTTAGAGTCTATTGATTTATAGTGATGTTTATAGATTAGGGACAGACGCATTCTAGACTAGGGTCCATAGACTAGGATGAAGAATTAAGAACATGAGTCGACAAATTACATTATTAAAATTGCAAATTGCATTATTATTACTCAGTGGATTTACAGACACTAGTCACAGCTCAACAGGTTCTGCATGCAGGTCTTCAGCTTAAAGACAATGGGTGAAGGATGAGAATTAGTTTATGTGGTAAGAGATCAAGGACAAATTTAGGACTCTAAATACAACAGAAGACTTCAGGACTAGAGTCTATAGATTGAGTCTGAAGGTCTATAGGACACCACTGTGGGTCAAGCACCATTATCAATTAGATGAATCTCCTTGTGGTTTAATAAAACATTTTTTTTTATTGCTAGAAATAATTCTCAGAATGCCACCATGTTCAGCTACACGTGGCTTCTCTAAGCCTATCCAATGAAGCTGGTCTGCTAGTTGGAAAAAAATAAAATGGCAGAAAATGAAATTGTGGCTTTCCTTACAGAGGATCTAAAGTGCATATGGATGGTTTGAGATAAAAGGATAACTGCATAGACTAATAACAAAGCCAACGTATTTATAGAATCGGTCAAGTAACAACACTGGCCTGTCAATGTTGACCAAACCATTTTTGATGCTGACACATTTTGCTTTTCAGACACTGGATTTTCATCCAAACATCACTCTCTCTTTCCTACTTTTACTCTCCTGACAGCCAAAGGAAAACATTAGTATTCAGCCACGGTAACGGCACAATCCACAATTCAAATCAAATCCTCTAGAGTCAAGCTTTCAATGTTAAATCTTGAAATAGGACCCTCAGTCCCACGTATTGCCTATTTTTATTCCCTAAACCTCAATTTTTTTTTAGTTCATTTGTTAAATCTTAACACTACGAAAAATGTGTCCTATCTAAACTCGGATCCTGTCTTAGAGGAAGTCTCTGGATGCCAAGAGCGAGCCTATCAATAAATCAGGCTAGCCGCTGGGCTCGCTTCCTCTTTCACTGCCTTTCACTTTTCTTTTTGTCCTCTTCTCACGAGACACCCATTAGCTGAGATTCCTACACATTTCCTTACTTGTTGTCCTCTCAATGACTTTACGTAGCAGCTTTGATCTGACACAGAAACCATAATGCTGTGACTGCAGTTTTCCACCTGTTTTTTGTGGATTGCTAATTATTACAGTTTTGTTTTATATTTTTCAAAGACGGACTGAGATAAAATATTTTTACTCTGACATGTGACTTAATCTAAGAAAAGCACAGGAATATTCTGCTCAAGAAAAATACTTCCATGTATTTGTGTGGGATTTATGAATACACAGGACATCCTGTGTGATAAGTTTTGAAATACTTTTCAGAAACCTGTCTTTCACTTATACCTTCCCGATTTTTTGTTGAAAGCAATTCATTGGTGTGTATATTACAACTTCCTTTTGACCTCATTATTGTTCTGTGACAAACCATTTTATGTGTATATATATATGTAACAAAACTGGAATGGTCTGCACTGCAAAAAGGTGAAATGTATAGTTTTTTTTATTTTTATTCAAGGATATTTGGAGATTTTGCTTTTCTGGCTTGACTTTCATCTCCTTTCTTTTTTTATACTTAATAGTTGTGAAACAAATTTCTGAGGAAGCAGGAAGAATCATTCCAGCTATGTGGCAGATTTTTGGCTTGCTCTGACAAAGGACGAGACTTGAAGCGGATTACAAAATAAGTGAGCTGAGTAAAGGATAGGTCTGATGGAATTTAGTCTCATAAGTTACATCAGTTGTTTGCATGTTGTGTATGAGGCACAAAGGGATTCGAGGATGACAGACAAAGGATGAAGTGAGAGAGACAGGAAGAGAACTGTCAGTTTGATGAGATTGTCCTCATGGATGTATCTCAGCAAATGGCGAGACGGGACCAATGCCAGGAATTTTCCAGGCCACCCAACATGGTTTGTCCTCGATTGGTGAAAAGTGGTTCCCACTGAATGGAGATGTACACACACACGCACACGCACACGCACACGCGCACACACACACACACACACACACACACACACACACACACACACACACACACACACACACACACACACACACACACACACACACACACACACACACACACACACACACACACACACACACACACACACACACACACACACACACACACACACACACACACACACACACACACACACACACACACACACACACACACACACACACACACACACACACAGAATTCGGACTGAACTCCAAAGCAGTGGACTTCCATTGAGGCTCCAACACAACGGTGCAGTTCTTGCAAACCGCTGTGGGTATTCACGTGATGTGTCCGACTGGGTGTGTATCCCTTAAAAATATGTTTCTATATTTATCTTCACATCACCAGGTGGCACAGGGTGTGGTGTTTACAATCACATCGGCAATGGGTGTGCCCTTGCTCACATCTAGTACGTGTATTAAAGCATCTGATGGCTCTGGTGCATACAAAAACCTAAATTAAATCACATTATCTTCCAAAACACTATAACTAATACACATTAAGGCTAAAGGACAAATGGTGTGTAGCGGCTCGAAGGAGCCTAACCAGGTGCCTGATTAGAGCTAATCTGCAGTTAATATTAGAACAGCACCACAATGAACCGGTTGAGGAGCTTAACTGTAGCTGCATCAGTACCTGTAGGGTGGGTCATAAATCCTATACACACACAAACACCTGCCTCCTGACACCATCAAAGCCATCATAAAAGGCTGGTTTTAGCCAGGCCTGGCAATCAGCGCACAATGCCTGCTGGTTAGCTTTCTGTCTGACTTGATCCCAACACGAAACTCTGACATCACACGTACGTAGGAAACAGTAACCGCACAAGATTGAGAGGGCTACAGTACAGTCAACCCAGTAATGGAATAAATGTCACGCTGAATACATACAGTTTTTATTACCCCTCTATAGGTGGTGACAATATTACATTTAAGGTATGATAATAATACATTATGTTTCAGTGGAATAATCAGTTTCCCACTCATATGTAATGATTAGGAACTTAGTGTAATGAACAGCTACAGTAACTAAACACAATGACAAGATGATGAAATCTGTTTTAATTAGTACTGTCTCTTCTTCTCTGGTGCAAAGAATAGTGACACAACTATCAACACAGTATGTTACATCAATTGTGGAATACCAGCAAAAGGCTGTTGCTAATTTGACACATTCTAGCAGAAATTTGCTTTTATTGAGGTTAACAAGACCAGCACAAAATAACCAGGTGGATGCAGGGATCCAGCCTGATGACGTCCACCTCGAACCCAAACATGAGATCTGTAGGTTATCACTACCCTTTAATATTACAGCACTAAGGTTAACGTGAACACTAGAGTTGAAACCACAGTGCAACTACTGTAAAATACTGTAGCTGGAAGCTGAGCTGTTGTTTCAGGTCAATGCCCTTATGTAGGTGTCCACAGATTTGTCATCACACGGGAGGCTGAATCAGTTCAGTGTTTAAGTGGAAGCATTTCAAGCGCTACAACCATCAGTGATCAACTATCACAACACTGACATAACTGTAAAAACTCTTCACATGTTTATGTGGCTGGTGCTCACAACATGGCCAGTGAGCTCTGGCAAACGTGAAAACGTGTGTTTACACTGCCATGTCTCAAGACTGTGTGAGTCACTGCCGTAATAGTATGCACACGCACACATATGCACGCACATGCACACAAACAGAGCTACAAAGGTAGTGTGTCTAGGTCTCCTTCTGGACGCCTGTATATATCCACCTCAGACCAGGGGAGTTGTTTAAATTCTTCCCATCTGAGAACATTTTTGTTGATAAGAAAAACCTAGCACAGACCTACTACACACAAATATAGTAAGCAATCATTTCTAAACACACCATCGTTTCTGCCAGTAATCTGAAGAAAGGGCAAGAAGGGTACGTCCCTGGATTACAGGGGTCAATATATAGAACACATGCTCGAAATGAGTGGCTTCCTAAGGCCCTGTCTGTTCAGAAGTGGAATAGATTGGAACAAAATCAAATGGGTGTGTCTCACATTGATCCCCAGTTTGATCACTAGTAAGTGTTACAGTCATCTGGATTTGGGAATTGGTGATAAGGCTATCACTTCAGTGAACTTTGGAACAAAGAGGAGCCAGTGACTGACATTTCATGGGAGCATGTTGTCACATAGGAAAAAAGGTAGAACGTGTGCACATTCACAAAAGAAGCAGAATGATGAAGACTTTGAAGGTCAAAATGTTGGATCACGGTCTTATTTCTGCATTTAAAAAAGTCTGATCAAGTCATGTGTAGTCTAGTTTAACAGTATGCCAGGGGAAACTGCTGGTCAAAAGGATAAAAAATAATAATTTCAAAAGCTCTAAAACTTTTTCTTTTATTAGAGGCTGTCTCCTTTCCAGCTATCACTAGAGCATGTGAGGTTGATGTCACGCTGTGTTAACTGTTGGGGGAAGCAGGCGCTCTCTTTGAAGATGTTCCCCGTCTTTGTTTTCTTGTTTTTTTTAACAAGTTGGAGTCTGTAGAGTCACTACGCTGCTGCCACAGTAGCTCAGAGGAGAAGTGCCACCTTACCTTTGCAAGTACAACTGCACTCAAATTAGCAGAACTTGTGCAGAGCCGCATGAAAAGTATTTTTACCGGTATTTAGTCTTTCCCAAATCCCATGTTTTTCCTATTGAGAGTGAATTTCTTCTTTTGTTCCTCTTCATCTTTTTGCATCTGAATCTAAATTTCAACGATTTAAACAACAGAAGTTATGCAGATACCTCAACCGCGCAGGTAAACAGGCTGCATAGATCACAAGATGGCACCCACATCCCCCGACAGTTAACACTGCGTGATGCCAGGTTCACATTATCTATACACTTAACAATCAGTTTAGTTTAGACAGTTTCTCGTCACCTCGTCTTTGTGCTAACTAGACTAAACATCCCTGAACCGATCTCACTCCACTGACTGCAGTTGTGAAACCAAATCAATGTTCTCATCTGACCCAATGTAAAAAAAAAGAACTAAGTAAAGGACTATTTCTGCTTACATTTACATTGACATGCTTGACAGATTCCAAAACAACCTGGAGTAAAAAGTGAGGTACAAAGCCATCAGCAAAGACACTGAGCAAAGTGCCATTAAACTTCTTCCTTGGATGTACAGTAAGTACCAGATAGACAAGAAAAACACGTTTTTTAAGCTGCAGAAGAGCTGCACCTCAAGCTTTTTTGTATTATATTAAATATTCTCTACCTTGGAATGACAAGTCTAAAATGCCATAAACATACACACATAGTAATATTGGCATAAATCAACACATAAAATAACATGCAAGTGCAAGACAGATATTCTATCAATTTCACAGCGCTTTAATAACCGTAGCTTATTACGCTACAATAGTTTAAGGTACTGCTATCATGACCCTTGAAATCAATCTACTCTGCTCCATCCAGCCCCTCCTCTCCCTGATGTGCTATGCTCTGCTACGCTTTGCCAAATGCTTCAGGTAGTTGTCATTATGAAATTGCAATAAACGAGAATGCGCCAAAACATAATAATCAAGCAGAAATGACTGAAACTCAGAAGGGTGAGCCTCACTCAAAAACTGTTAGAAGTGAAGGTCTCATGTTCAAGGTCAGACGAGGTTTCAGAAATCTACCATGTAGACAATAAGAGGGAAGAAGACACAATGCAAGTCAAGGTTAACACGCAGTCACATGGAAACAGAAACACGTACTGAGTGATGTTCAACCCTTTACTAAAAATGACTGACCTTTGCCTTCACACTGGGCCTAATGAGAACACACTGCTAGTCTTCTTTTAAACATGAAAGGCCTGAGCTGTCTGTCTCCACCCACAGAAACACTGTTGCTGATTGCAGAATATGCCCACCAAGTAAGCCCATCAAACATCTTTATAAGACCATACTACACTTACGTGTGAACTTATCTGTCACTTTCAAAATCTTCAACATCAGCACTGATGTCACAATGTGTGTATATATGTGTCAGAGAAAGAGAGAGAGCGAGAGAGAGAGTTTGTGTGTCCTTATCCTGGAATCCTAATGACAGGATAGAATGGCTGCGGCTCGTGTTGCCCTGGTGACCGCCGCCATGAATATGTGACAGAGAGAAACGGGAGAGTGGAGGAGAAGGAAGAGAGTCAGAAAGAGCCAAACATGGCAGTGAAACAGACGCCTTTTGGTCATGTAAACAGGAAAACGACTTATTAGGAGCATCAGGTGCTCATGCGAAGGCAGACTAAACACAACTTAAAACAGAACTTTAAATACTGCATTTCTCAGGCGTGCCATGAGGACTGGTTAGCCCCGACAACATTCAGGTTCTTCACACGGAGACAGAGATCATTTGAATAAAATTTACATTATGTACTAAAAAGCCCCAGTTTTCCAGCAATGTTTTGCATTTGTAATGGCGGAGCTTGAACTACATGTATTTGTGAAACACAGCAATTTGCTTGGTCTTTCTGAAATTTTAGCTTCTAATTATCAACTAACTCACCCAAAAAACAAGTGTGTCAAAGTGGCTGGTGGAACAAACACTAGAAATTAAATGTCAGTGGCTTGTGACTGCTTCTTTTAGTCGCCCACTGTTTCTTTTTATACATTTTCAAAAAGCCCCAACTGTAACAGTTGTGCTTTTAGTCTCTTCATTTAGTCTCACACACACACACACACACACTGAATTAACCATGACTATGGTAGTGGGGCTTTGCTGCCTGAATTCTAATTACAGCGAATTTCCAGGGTTGTGCATGTGCCTAAAGACTGTGTAATAAGTACAGGTTTGTAAGTGGGTGTTCGTAAGTGTGTCATTTGGTGTGTGTGAGTGTGTGTCCGGATCTTACAGCAACAATTTCTTTGGAAGAAATGGCAAGCTTGTTAAAAGGAAACATCTTTTTAATCATCAGTGACATCAAAAATGAAAGCAAAACTAGTGTCCGTGTCATGAAGGACTAAGTGAAAAAGTCATTGTGACAGCTTGAGAGTCATTTTTTTTTTAAACATGCTTTTTAGGTAGTGAGTGAAAAACACCCCTCATCTAAATGTTAAGGTGAAGCTTTCTTTATTACAAAGTTTCTCTTTTTTAGAGCACAAGACAAGAGTTACACACATGACTCATAGCCGATAACCAAAAGCTTTTATACAGTAATTAGATCTCTCTGAGACAGGAAAAGAGTACCAAGTTATGCAGAGGATCAATAAAGGAGCACAGTAAGTGAGGTAGGAGTTAGAACAAATTGGATCTAGGCCTTCAAGACCATGTCTCAGTTTTTAATTATTTAAATTTAAACCACTTTTGCTGTAGGGCCAAGTGTTACTTAGATGGCTCAGCAAACTGTCCAACCTCTTGGAGGTCGACACATGTATAATGTGTCATGTAAAAGTGGTGTCAGCAGAAAAGGATTACTTGTCTGTGTACATCCCACCATGTAAGTCAGTGTTGTAGTCTCTTTCAGCTCATCGTTTCCGTTTAGGTTATGTATCAAGATTCCAGAATCACAACTCCCCATTACTGCTAATGCTGGATGAGCATGTAGGCAACTGTTTGATAACACATTTAGTATCAAAATATATTTACACATTTAAATTCATTCAAAATCTATTTCGGCCAATATAAAGCTTTGCCAGGTTCCTGATAATGTGAGATGAATGTCCTTGGATTCTAAAAAATAACCACTTAACTACAGTGACCTTTTAATCTCTAGCATTTTCTCTTTTCGTTTTATCTCAAACTTGACAAAAGGGGGAAAAAAAACAAAACAATGGCTGATTGATCATAATACATTTTATCAATTTAAAAAAAGAAGAGGGCTGCTGTAGTAGGTTCCAGGAAGTGTAAGGGAGGAGAGATAGGGAACGTCTACGTGGTGGTGAATAATTAAACACAATGGACTTTCACACCTGTAGCTCAGGCGCACAATGTAAATGTAGGAGCGTGCCCTTCGTTGGCCTTCCTGTGTAACGTCTGAGCATTTTGGTTTGGGTATTTTTAACCTGCAATATGCATGACATTTTACCACATGTAAAAAAAAAAAAAAAAAAAAAAAAGTGTGGGTTCTTTAACCACCCAATGCCTTTCACATTCACGCAGAGAGGAATGTACCTATACTGCAAAAACATAACTTTGAAATGACTGGTGAAAAAGATAGTAATCATGTCAAGTCTTACTAATAGAAACTGCACTAAACAAATCAATATTTAGTGTTGTGTGAGAAATAAAGCGAAGTGAGAACTATTTGTTTGTTGTTGGTTTACAGTATATTTTAGTGCTTTGGTTCAGTTTATGGAGTTCACAACAAGGTGTAAAAATGATTGCCTTTTAAATGTTGCCCATTATTTTGTTCAAAAACCAAACAAACCAAGAGATGTAAAAATGAAATCATGTGGACTGACAGTGTAAGAGATCTCATTCTGTGCGAACCTACTGGGGAATTTTGAAAACTACTTCTTTTACTGTACCTCATGTGTTTATCTTCTCTCACAACTCACAAAGCCATAACTGAATAGAACCGCAACTGGACTTAGTTCCTAATGTGTCAAAACTTTTCCAGAACTTGTCAACATGGAGGGATTACTGAAGAGGCCTACCAGGCATTGGCCCACGCGCCCAAGAGGTCGGGGCTATCCATAATCGGTAAAAGACGGTCAATTAAAACACAAACCTGTCCACAAATTCACCAAAACAGACACAAAATATCCAAAAAACAAAAGTAAAATACCATTAATAGATTGAAAACAACCAAAAAGAGAGAGTAGTGGGGCCTTGAGCCTGGCTGTGACCAGGGGCCCATTTTCTCTTAATCCATCCATACTCATCAATTACTTTTAATTACTTCTAATAATGTTTCATTATTATAATTATTATATAATTATCCAGAGATTTCTTCACAGTGAGAAACCACTGGAGATGGTAGATCTATAGCTGCTCACATCGCATGAGTGTGTCCATTTTTTGTCACAAATGCATCACAAACTCCTACGGTTGGTCTCTTTGCATTTCCAACGCAGACTAACTGAATTTGATTC
The DNA here is from genome assembly GCF_033026475.1 of Channa argus. Taxonomy (NCBI): domain Eukaryota; kingdom Metazoa; phylum Chordata; class Actinopteri; order Anabantiformes; family Channidae; genus Channa; species Channa argus. Next base: position 18,084,286 of record NC_090214.1, read on the forward strand.
CGCTTGGAACCACACCTACACTCAGAGCCAACCACTTACTTTTCCACTGTTATAACTGCTGTTGGGGTTTGACTTTCAAACTACCAGAAGAGGCTCTGACTGTTAGTGCTGCAAATCGAGAGCAGTGTCTGAAATTCTGCCGGGATAGTAACATAACTTTATCTCCTGAATATATAGTAATCCTTAACATGTTGTATTGATATTACTCTTTAATGTATTCACATTGGTAATTTCCAAATAACTTATGTTATATGAGCTCAATTAACCAGTTTTACGCAGCCTTCTAACTCTGCTCATGGTCAAACTTTCTGTGTGTATTTTGTCTTATTTTAGCCCTGCACTACATAACTTAATCGTTGCATACTAATATATTGTGCAGATGAGTGTTGGCCCTAATGCACAAAATGACTCATCAGTTTATCATCATTATCAGGGGATTTTTTTTTTTACTAATAAATCTGCCAGCGCTGTGTGGCAGTACCAGGCAGTGTGAAAGTACCATTACGTGCAGTCAGGCCTATGTTTATCTAAGGTTAATAGGAACTAAATAAATTGATATCTCCCCAAATCAAACATTTTATTTTAAAAATTTATTATTTAATAATATAATCATTTATTTGTATAATTATGGCTTTCACATGAATAAACACATGATCCTCTTTAGTAAACCTATTCATTATCTTGACAGAATGATCATAATTACACACAACTATGCTGCAGGAGTTTAAAAATTAGTAATCTTTGCAAATACACAGACGAGTTTGGCAAAATAATTTTTCTCCGTCTCTCTGGATGTTGTGCTAACAAACTCATGGGTCTGTGTATTCCTATTATAACTGGTCATAGGGGGCAGAGACTTCAAAAACAAACCACTCCGCCCCCTCCCATGCTTGCCAGCTGCATTTTTCCTCGACAAAGAGCAGCAGCATCTAACATGCAGAAATTTGAAAAACAAAAAGAAGAAAAATCTGTCAATTCTGCTTTTGCAAAGTCAAGAGAGTCCAATCTAATCAAAGTGCAGATGGAGACCGAGTCTATATCACTAGAAAGCCTGAGTCGATTTTATGCAAATGCAAGAGTGATGCAGTACCAGAAGCCTCACTTGACCTACATATCTTGTTCCTTCCCCAATACAGAGAAGGAGATCACAGGAAGCTGGAAGCAAGGGGACAAGCCTTATTAATCACCACCGTGCCGGAATAAATCAGTGCACTGAGGGTAGAGGAGAAAAAACAAAACCAAGCACAGTGGTGCTTGTGAGGCGATAAAGACAGGAGAGTACAGGAGAGATGGTGCTGGATGGGGTCCAGCACTCAGCGCTTGTACAAGTCTTCAGGGTTCAAGAAGCAGCACATGCTGCAAGAGAGTGTGAATAAAATAAAATATATCTGGAGACTGAAAAGGAAGAGTTGATAATCTGTTTTGGTCAAGTTCTCAAGCACTGATGTGTAAATGGAACATTAATTTCCAGCCAAGTTCTGCAAGAAAAAGAAAAAAAATGCACTCATAAAAAAAAAAAAGAAAAAAAAAAAAGAAATCTCAAACCAGAACGCTGAGCTCGGGCCATTCTCTAAGGCTGCTCTCACACACAGAAGCGGCACCAAACAGAAATTCCACACAAATTATACAGGCCTGGCCAAGCCTTGCTGCTTTTGTAATTGCCTATGCAGCCCTGCCCAGAAAAGAAAAGAAGAGAGAGAGAAGAAAAATCTGGACATTGCTGATGACTAAGAAGTTGAAACTGTTTGGTTTGTGAGCGACAAAGACAAAAGAAAGGATGTGTTCAGGTCTTATGGTCATATGACCACAGTCAGTGTTGGTGCACATGCAAAAAAAAAAAAAAAACCCTGACACAAGACACACCACAAACGGCTTGCACAGAGAATCCTGCAGCCTGCGGATTCATCATTAAGTGCAGTCACAATGTGCAGGCGAGCGTCATTCAAACCCACAGAACTTTTATGTCACGTTCTACTGCAGTTAAAATCCCACACATTGATACTAAATTTATAAAGCTAAATTACAGGGAAATGTGAAGAAAAGGCTGAACAAGACATCTTTAGATTCCCATTTAAAGGAATAATGCAGCAGTTACAAATTTAACAGTACTTAAGCTGGATATTCAAATGTTTTAACTAGCAGGAAAATACCTAGCTATGTCTCTGTCGCAAAAACAATAATGTATTACATTGGAGAAATTTTAATGTATGAACAAATAATGAGGTTTGATATCCAGGCCTAAGCAAGGCACATGTGGTATAGTTTCAAAAAAGCTGAAGTAACAGCATAGATATATACTATAGTATATGTCTATACTATAATGGGTAAACCTGAGGAAACTGTTCTGAGAATATTCACTGAGATAATTAATCAAACATACTGGGTCTGTTACGCATCTGCCTGTATTATCGCAGGCACAATAAATCTGTGTGGCTGCAGAGTTTCCTCAGTTTGGAGAGCAGAGAATAATGTCAGACATGGTCAAGGAAACAGGACTGTGCACCAGCATCTGAGTGGCTGACACACCGGCCTACATGGAAGAAGTGCCAAACAGGTCAAAATATTCAGGAGGTGAGGCGGTACTGCTGTGTTGTAATGTAACTGTGTCTAAAACCGGTAAAAATTCTTCCTTTCAGCGACCAGAGACGAGGAGTGGAGATGGGTGGGGGAAACCCAGGATGCTGTGGTTACATGATCCACACCCCGAGCATCTAAACCAGCTACATATAATGCAAGTAAAGATTTAAGCCAGTGGCTTTGATTGTTGGCTCTTTCCTCATTAACAGGGCGATTACAGAGCAACATAAACACCGACATTCAAAAAATTATGCTCTGCAAGCAGGCTGAATGTGAACGCAGCCTGAAGCATTCGCAAAATTAATTAGTTACATTCGGTTATTTAATTAATCCCTAATACAGATGAAACGAAGGCAATCTGCAGCAGAACCTCCAACAATCAAATACCAGCTATCTGATTATGTTTGGAAGATAACCATGATGCCCAAAACACACTGTTTGCAATGATTTAATTATAATTTGTAACCAAAGCTGGGGCTTTATCTCTTTGAGAGCTTGGAACACAGATGAATTGATCTGTACACAAAGGAATAAATACGTTCCTCTGGAGTCTGGGACAGGTCAGAGCTGTCCTGAATCCCCGAGACAAATCCTGAGAGCTGAATACAGCTTTGATAAGATTGTACAATCAATAAGCTTGAAGGGCCACCTAACCCCGTAATACGCTGTGTGACAAAATGTTTTTGTGGGACGGCAATCCACAGGAAAAGGTGCCGTGTGCCGTTCCAAGTGGCTGTGTGAACATGCGCTTTTAATCCACTTAGGCATCAAGGCCTGAGAGCAGGTCAAGTGATGGGACGTGGGGATTTAGAGGAGCAAGACACCCACAGCACAACACATGGAAATAACTGTGAGGATTAACCATACGGTGGAAAGACTGCTTGAATGCTTAAAAAGCACAGGTGCCTGGAGAGACACTGGCTCGGGCTATGAGCAGTAAAGTGGCAGATGCACAGAGATGACAACAAAACAGAGCCTTTCCTGTGTAATGAAGAATACTAAATATAGACCAGAAGAAACTTTAATAATCCCCCAGGAAAGATTTGGCTCATGTTATGCATTTGATCACTACACTCTGACTGCTTTTCACTGAAGGATGATGATTGAGGAATTATAGCTACAAACATTAACTATATCCATGTACTGAATAAATAACTGGTTAGAAAACAAGCCAAAAAAAAAAAAAAAACACACCACAAATCCCAGACACTAAGGTAATATATTCTGTTAACAGCAATATAAAACCGAAAAGCTGTATTTTTGACTAATGAATGTGTCTCCTAACTCTGTGTCTCAGAGTACAGTTATAATAATAAATATACACTCAATCCTCTTGGTGGAGATTGTGGTCTTACCTTCTTGCCCGTGGAGCCCGTCTTGGAGAGGCAGGACTTTGTGAGGGAAAGATACCCACCGATGACCTCAATCTCCTCCACAGCAGGGTAGCGCTTCTTTAGCAGGGAGCCCAGCTGTGCATACGGAGCCTGAGGGGGCGTGGATTCTGGTGGGGCCTCTGTTAAGGCTTCCTGCTGAGGCTCAGGTGAACTTGGCTGGACCTCGGACTCCACCTTACGTTTAGGCACCACAGTGAAAGTGTTCCCCTTTCGTCGTTGTACCAAGGGACTAGGAACGGGGACACTCTGTGGGGGCTCCACGTCAATATCGTCTATGTTGGTTACTGGCAGCCGGTCCATAGGAGGTTGTTCTGGAGCCGAGGGGGGTGCAACAGGGACAGTCGACGAGGCAGCAGTGTCTGACGGGATGGGAGCTGGCGAAGGTGGGGAGAAAAGAGGTGAAGATGGGGTAGTTGGAGAAGAGGAGGGCGAAGACATCAGAGGTGGCGACGAGGAAGCTGGGGTGAGAGCAGGAGTTGGTGACAAAGGTTCTGAGGTCGGAAGATGTGCAGGACTTGTGGCAACAGTAGGAGATGGTTCAGGCTTGGGTGGCCTTGATAACCTCTCCATCACCTTGTGCTGTTTCTCATCCTTCTTGTCTGAAGGTGTCAGAGTGGGCTTTGGGGCATGGGAGGTTGGCACTCCTGGTGTGGACACCTCTACAGCTCTGTGGGGAGGGGAAGACTTGACTGGGCCAGATGTTACCGGGCTGCTTGTTGCAGATGATGTAGCAAGATGGCGCTTGGGGATCACGGTGAAGGAGTTTCGGGATTGCAGGCGCAGATTTGCGAGGGCCCGTGCCTGGGTGTCCCCATCAGGGATTCGGGCAAGGTCTGGCTTTGGAGAGGGACGGATCTCAAATTCAGTTGAGGAGCGCGCCACCTTAGATGAGATGGGGCTTGAGGGGGACTCGGCACGGGCACATCGGGTTTCTGGAGAGCATGGCAACTTGGGTTTGGGTGGCACCTCTGCATCCTCCCAGTCTCTCTCTCTGGCGGGCTTGGTTGTCCCCTTGTCTGTCTCCTCTTTGGGGGTGACAGTCATGCCACGACCCCCACTCTCCTCAAACCTCTGACGGAAGGAAGACACAGAGTGAGGGGGTCCAGCAGTATGCTGGGGGCTGCTTGGCTCAGAGACAGCAGGCTGTGACTTTGGTTTGGAAGACCAGGGATTCTGGAAGACAGGTGATGATGGCTGGCTGCTGCCTGGGCTACTGATCGATGAGCCTGGCCTGGGTTTTGGCACCAGATCTGGCTGTGGCTTAGGCCAGAGTCTTGGCCTGCTGCTGGAATTACAATCCAGCTCCAGCAGGTTTTCTGTGCTGTGAGACTTCTTCTGCAGCTTCCCATAGTTACTGTCAAACTTCTGCAGCATCCGGCTAACCCTGCCTTGGCCCTCACCTTTCTCATATGGTGAGACTTCATGATCAGGGCGGCCCAGGGTGCTCAAGTTCTCCTCGCTCTTGCTTAATGTAGTGTCATAAATTACCACTTCCTTGGCTCTTATCTCAGTGACAGCACTCCCTCTCCGGTCAAGGAGGTCGTTCAGAGAACTATAACTACTGACACCGTTTTGTTGCCATTTGGACCCGCTTACTCCTCCAGCTTCCGGAAAGTAATCTGGATCTGATTCAATTATGATAATATTGTCAGCGCGGATAGTCCGTATTCCGGGTACGCTGCCATACAGCTCCAATATGTGCTGAACGGGACGAGCGGTGTTTTCTTGGTCCTGTCGCCTCCTCCGCTGTTTCTCCAGCTTTATGAACGGGTTCTCCTCCAGCGGGCCCAGGCTTTCCTGCAGCACCAGGCTCTCCTCTCTGTCGTCCTCCCTCGGTGCCGTCCGTGTCTCTTTGTTGTTCGCAAAGTGTTGACTGGCCGTGGTTATGGTGTAGTTCCGCCCGGACCCGCCGCTCGGTCCACTATCTCTCCTGGGTCCGCCGCTGCCACTGCCGTTCACATTCCCTGTCAGCTCGCCGTTAGCCCGCTGCGGACCCGCACCGCTCGGGCTTGTCTCAGCGGCACCGGCTCCTCCAGACCCGCTGCCCTTCGCCTTCCTCCTCTCCAGGATCTCTCGCTTCCAGGCCGGCATCCTCGGGCTTTCTTGCCCGGCCTCTTGGCGGAGGACGCGTACGTCTCCTCCTCCGCCAGACATTGCGGAGAGTTGTTTGAAGGGGATGAAGAGGAGAAGGGGCAGGCTCCGAAGCGGTCCAGCCGCGGTCCGGTGAGGCTATAAAACCTGTATCCAGCTCTGACTGTACCTGCTGTACGATCACCGCACACTCGCACACATCCCTTCCGTCTCTTTTTTTTCTCTCCCCACTGTGACTACTCACTCACTGCCTCTCTCTGCCCCCATAGCCCTTGAATGCGACCCCGCCCCTTCTTAGTCCCATCCGTTTCTTGATTGGTAGTTGTGGATTATAGACAAGTCCCTTCTCTTTCATTACAACGGCGCACGGATACACAGGCCACACCCGTTTCCATTGTTGACTGGGAAAGAATACCTGTCAATCAAGTGTTGCCTTCAGGTTCGACACACCCCACCTTATTTGCGCTACATCTAACACCATTAGTGGATATATCTGAAATTAAGTTATTAAATAGCCTAGAGTTTTGTCAGTATTGTACTAATACTGCTTAATCGAACGTTTAATTAAAGCACTCACCTATTTCTCATTTACTGTCATACTTGCGACTTTATCACACAAGAAATGTACCAAATATCATTATTGTTGGACATACCGGTAACAAATGTCTCAGTTCGGTTTTGCTTAAATTTTTTATTTCCTCTTTCTGCCTTCTCTGTTATATTCCCTATAAATAGTTATTATGGCATTTGGATAGTTTTACTTTCAAATCCACATTTAACATCCATGTAACCAATATAAGTGGGAAATATCCGGTGTTGGGTCATTCAGCATTTTCTAATGTTGCCACCTGTCGATAATCCGGCTGTGGTCAACACATTAGCTGAGGAGTAGCTGCTGCATATTATGGATGGGAGTTATGGCTCTTTTCAAAGATTGGGCTCTTTTGGCTCTTACGGCTCCCAAATGGCTATTAATTTAGTATCACTCCGAGCCTTATATTTTAGCGTAATTTAGCAATTATGAATGGATTGTGTGTTTGTAAGAAATTTGTTAATCAGTGTTTACATAAAAGTCTTATGTATTGGCCAACAAGGGTTTTCTCTTTGACGTGTCTTGAAAGGTTAGGCAGATGTATGAATAAGAGTGCATGACAACTGCCTTTGACGTTTCCCTAACTGTCAAGGAAACAATGTTTGTTGAGTTACTGGAGCTAATGAACAGACTTCAAGGTGGTAGTGTAGCTGTGGAGATACAATGTTTGGACCACCAGACACGAGTAAACCTGCTTCTATACCTAATTGTTATGTTTTTTTTCATAAAAAACTGTTACTATTGTTTAACATATTCAAACCTTTAAATGAACAACTAAACAAGAACCACAGCAAACAAATTAAATAAAAAAAGGCCAAAGTCTTATTATGACATGTCTGCCCCTTTCACATAATGGTATGATCCTAGTCTGTCCTCATAGGTGATAGGTCACATGGTGTGTCCATCACAATAAAGTCCCGCCCCTGTCTGCACGCACTCTCAGCAAAACTGAGCAGGAGCGGCTGAAGATTCGGCTCCCTGAGGAGATCTGGCTCTTCTCGTTCGCTATAAAGAATCGGCTCTTAGAGCAGGCTCGTTCGCGAACGATACATAAGTACTGCACATGAATCAGCACTAAGAGGGCTATTCTTGGGTACTAGAGGAGGTTATTGTACCTCATCAAACATTTATCACCAAGCCATAATTAAGAACTGCAACAAGAGAGAGCGCAGAGGAGGAAAATAACAATATGCAGAAATAAACTGCCTCTGTGAAATGTATCCTACTCAATTTCCTCATTCAAACTGGAATTATATTTCTGGGAAGTGATTGGGGGAAGGGGTTACAGTGAAGTTTACATTTGGTTACTACACATATTTGTTAGGCTTATTGGGATATTTGGGTATTGTTTTCTAAATTGTAACTTTTGAAAAACAGATACCTGAACAATTTACACTGCCCACCGCAAAACCACAGTTAAACGATTTTTCCAAAATAAAAAATATTATATAGTCATTTTTTTGATCTTTGACTTCCAGTATTATTTAACCAAGGGACCGCCAATATGCAGCATTACATACAGTAGACAAAGAATTGAATCCAATTAAAATTTAAACTACAATCAGTGAACATGCAACGGACTTTGACAGAAGCACAACGACCTAATGTGTGGCATTCGAAGGGTATCCAGTCCGAGGAGTATTATTTCAGTCTGCAAGATTTTCACATCACCATGACTACACAATGCAAGCAGCAAAATATTACTGAGTTAAAGAATTTTTTAAATGTAAAGGTGCGATTTGGAGACATGTCAGTGATATGCTGGACTAGCTAAGATCACGAATGTGTATTGAGAGCACTCTGAATAAATTCAAAGGACGAGCAAACAAAAAAAACAATCGGAACGAACCTTCCCATGGTTCACCACGCCCATGTAAAACGCCAGTATCGCCTCCTTGTGGTCACTGAGAGAAATCCCACTACCAGACTCAATGGTATTGATTAAACGACAATAGCTAAATGTTGATGATTTATTTACATGTATATACAGTGACAATAAAGGTGCCAAAACAAGAACATAAATAGCATTTGGTGGAATTCGTTCCAAAAGTCAACATATACATATTACACATCAGGAATAACTTTAAATGAGGCATCAAATACACGCAGTGCATACACACAGTAAGCTCATTACTAGATCAAATACATTACATATTTTATAAATAAAAAAGCAACTTTCAGGAAGAATGTGTGCTCACACAACTCACTGCTTTTGGAAATCACATTCAGTTGTCTGAATGTGTTCTCTAAACTCACAAGTTTCAGAATCAGCTTCTTTCTAGTCTATGCCATTAATCACTGGCAAACTAGGAAATTTAGGGGGTGGGGATGTGTGAGCAACACTCCCAGCAACAGGCAACAAAGTGAGACAAAAAAATACATTTAACCACTTTGAGCAACAGTGCTGCTGCAGCTCCTTGGGCTTTGGAAGCCAAGAAAGATGTCTAAAAGGTGTGATGTATTAATGCCTTAAGGTTTCACCAGTTTATAGAATTTCCATGTGTTTTGTGCATGTGTGATTTAAAACACAACTCCGGTATAAATTTTTCCCAGGGCTCATTATCTACCACTGATTGCACAATTTACAGGCAGTACAAATACTTCAAGGAATACAAAGGGAGGACATCAAAGATGTAAATGTGTCCTTGAAGTATCAAAACCACTCTGAAAACCAGGATCACTCTTCCTCCATTCTGTCTTCACAATCAATTAAAGGTTCAATGTAGCAATAGTTATATTACGATTTCTGTTTAATAAGGGCTTCAAACCAGAACAAATGTATATACACCCACCATTTTTTGCAGCCTGACATTGCTTTTCAGCATTTAGCTAAAACATAAAATATATTGTCTGCCCTTTATTTTGAAATTCTGCCTTACAACTTAAGCAACAATTTAGTTTGTTTTGTGTGACCTGGAATGTGTGTATAAAAAACATTTTTTGGGGGTAAAAGGTGACTATGAGCCAAAAGAAAAATTACACCATTGGTAGGTTTTAAATTTCTAACTGCAGATGAAGCTCCTGCTGATATTAGAGTGCAATTATCAACTGCCTGTCCTCAGTTAACACGACATGCTCGTATCATCAACAGCTGCAGGAGGATGAACAGTGGTGAGACGATGAGGCCAAACCACAGGTCTTTGGCTTGCTCCTTCTCAGCCAGCTTCTGGCACAACAGTACCTCACACACCAGCTTCAAGCTGAGCACGGTCAGCACCCAGAGGAGTCGTAGCACTGCCAGACGTTTCTCATTCTCCTGGTAAAGTCGGATGGACACAATGGCTGTGAAGTAGGTGCTGAGTCCATCAGCGGCAAATAGTGGGACAAAAACCAGCCACCAGCTCAGCATTGGTGTGAACATGTCAGCTCGCAGAGCAACCAGCATACTGAAGACCAGCAGTGCTAACAGGTGGAGGAAGAGTTCAAAGGTGGCAAAACCCAGCCACTGGACCAGTTCCCTCAGGGAGAAAAGCATGGCTCCAACCAGGGCAGGATTGACTTAGGACGGCCAAGTGACACACTAGGCAGCCCTAGTTAGGGGTCAAAATGCTCCAGAGTTATGGCGGCAGTTGGTGAGCAAACACAAATTATTGTAGTGCATGAATGGTGAGGTACAGCAGAGATGACCCAACCACAAATGGCTACATCTTCAAATCCACCGTGAAGAGGATGATGGGGGAAGTGACTGCAGGAAGTGCTCCCAGTCCCAGGCTCTCTACAAACCCTGTCTTATTATTGAAAAAGGAAGCATTAGAAAAGAGGTCACCCTATGGCATCTGACAGAATTGATGAAGAAAACAACAAGGCAAACACTCACACACTGTCTATAACCCAACAGCAGACTAGGCCCGAATCACAGCTAACCAAATTACGGAACAGCTGCTGAAGTTGGCCAAGGATTTCTCCCTATAGCTTGTCATCCCACTGTCAGTTCAGTTTTCAGCCAAATTAAGATCAACTACTCACTGGCTGATACTCATAAATTGAATTCATAATGAATCACTTTAATGTTACACGTCAAATCAAGGAAAAACTAACAGTACGTAGATGACACAAACTGTAGCCGATCGTTGAACGACAATGCAAGCTAATAACCAGAGACGGCTACAGACGATCCTGGGCGTCTAATTAACAACGCGAGGGATGTATACACATGAACAAGGTGTATTATTTTGCAACAACAAATTACCTCAAACTACCAGCAATTCGACGTTTTCCTCTCGAAATAACTAAATGCGAAACGGCCAGTACACACAACTAAGTAGTAGTTACCATCATAGCAGCTTCTCTTCTCGCGTCCGACGAGTATCGCGAGAGGAATAACAATGCCGTCTACGGCAGCCGAGAGTACTTATTTTAGACCATTTAAATCGCGCAGAGACAGTTGGCTTTCAATTACGCTTTATTATTATACTGTAAACCCAGCGTGTATAGTATATCAAATTACATATAGAATAAAAAAAATCTTGTTCTTCTTCTTCTCCCTCTACTTATAAAACAGTTACATCGGTTCCTGCTGTTATATATTCGAGTGATGAAAACTTGACAATGATTCTGAGCCAATATGTGTGTGCTTTTAGAGTAATTTCTACTGTGTAGTATTGTTTTTATTTTTTTACTAAATGTATTATATAATCTAAGTAATTCCCCTAACACTGATTATTTCCACTTTGGTTTGAAGTAACAAGACTCCAGCCGGTAGGTGGCGCTAGTGCCCAGTCACTGCTGAAGCGAACCGTCGGTCAAAAGCAAAGATAAAATACTGTGAATGAGCTGATACAAGTGTGGAGAAGTCGTGGACTGTTATGCTCACAGGTAAGTACGCAGTCATTCTCTAGTATTTATGCCAGTTGTAGACATATGTTTGGGGTTTAATCTGAACGATATGAATAACACATTAATCTGCGTGGGTTGTAGTTTTGTAGGTGCACGTTCCTTCCATAGTTTTCTTAGAGCGTATTTCTCCAGCAAAGTTGACATATGATATTTCGTAATGCTAACAATGCATTAAGTTTTAGTTGGACTGCTGTGGGTGTAGTTATGGCTCAGTAGTAGTCTGGTGTGAAAATGCCCAAAAAACAAAAACAAAAGGGAGTCGCAGTGGGCAGTATTACTGTGCTTGAGGATGAGTCCAAATAAAGCTCAGTGTAGCAGAGAAGTTGGTTGTAGTTCATTGTTTACGGCTGCTACTTTAGTTTCTGTCCGTGGTGATACGTTAAAGAACCTTAGTGCAGGGTCAGATCTTTGTGTCACAAAATGGTGTATATGATGCGGTGTTGTGCATAACTTCCTATTATGTGTCCTAAAATTTTTTTTGTGTGAGTCACATGTAGTTAGAGTCTGCCAAGTGACTGCTGATTAATATTAACTGGAACAGGTAAGCTGACTGGAACTGAAAGAGTTTTGGTATTGTTGTGATAAATGTATAAGTAAAAACACAAATAAATTCATCCAAACAATTCTGATGGTATGTAGCCATAGCTTCACTGCCCCTTCCAAAAAATGCCTTCATTTTTTATTCAGAATTGTCTTTGTCTTTCTCGGGCCACTCAGACAATGTGGCATATGTGCACGGAGAAAAACAATTGCCAAACATTGTCTATGAATATAAAAGGTTCTGCAGTGAGACTGAGCCAAGATTCAGTTTAGATAAGGAGTTTCACGCATGCTTGGTCACATTTAACGGTGACTGAATTTAGATGAATCACGAGAGTGAGAGTGGTATTTTTGCTTTGCATGTTAACCGAAGACAAAATAGAGCTCTACACTGTGTTATTCTTTTATTAATACTGGTCACTGTCTCTAGTGTTAAGATGCAGACACCTGCAGAGTCGATCATCCACAGTGGATATTTCCACCCGACCCTCAGATACTGGCAGACCTGCATCACTGATTTAAGACCTGACAATCTCATCTACCCAATCTTCATCACGTAAATTATACAGTAAAGCAAGTGTTTTTGACATCGTCTTTCTTCTGTGGACCTCTACCTTCTCACCTCTGCTTCTTTGTCACTCTCTCCTACAGAGACAGCGCAGATGCAGTGGAACCTATCGGCAGCCTGCCGGGACAGGCCAGGTTAGAGCGGCATCCTCATGCGATCATATAAATCCCATGACTGCACAGGTTCAGAGGGAGGAGGAATAGTGTTGATCTTAAACAAAAATCACATGTCTCATACACACAGTGTCACCCTGCAGCTGTGAACCTTCTGGGGGTGTTGCCTGCTGATAAAAGCAGTCAGGCAGGGTGGACCCAGGGACAAACACTGTGCAAGGACTCAGATAAGAAGAGAATCCGTTAGACCTTTATGTTCCTCACAAAGGAAAACTAAAATGCTACTTGTTTTTAAAGTTTGTTTGCTACTTAATTATAAAAACACAGACAATTAAATTCCAATTTAACATGCCAAACATTGTGTCAAGATTTGTAAAAACAAGGAGTATAATTTCCCTGAGAAAATGTTCCTTAAGTGAAAATAGACAAAGGTGATAGTTTTCATCATAACTTCAGACATTGTCTTAACGGTCCTTGTATAGTTTAATAATACATTTATATTAAATGTGTTCCTGTTAATAGATATGGGGTGAACAAGCTGGAGGAAATGCTGCGGCCCCTTGTAGAGAAAGGCTTGAAGTGTGTGCTGATTTTTGGTGTTCCGGCAAAAATAGCCAAGGTATGTACTACTAAGAGAGGGGGAAATTACATATAATCCACTCTAGCTGCCATGTTTTCTTCCCTCAGACATCAATGGTTTTTACAACTATACCTATCTATATATCTAGTACGTGCATTTTTGAAAATGAGCAAATGTGTTGTTTTCTAATTTACACAGTCTGTATATTCAACTAAATATAGCATAGTATATGATATCCAACTTATAACCCAAACTTTTTATATGTATTATGAAGATTTGCTGTTTGGCCATAAATATTTGGACTTTGGAAGTGCTTGGGGCTGTTTTTCATGTTTTTACTCGACAATGTCCCAATTAATTTGACCAGTCTGCGCAGAACTTTCACTTTAGCCTCACTCAACACCTTTAGGTTGAGTGTGTATCATCCAACATCAGTGTTTGACTTCACTAAGGCTGTTGAGGCTGAGTGGGAGCAATTTGTTGCAGCGTTACAGAGTGTTAGAGAATTTTGCGGAGAGCCTCAAACTGGAAGTATCTAGAGTGTTGGAGCCGCAGATAAATGCTCAAGATTTTGGAATGAGTTACACCAAATGGCTGTAAATCAATTTCCTTCCACTCTAACACACACTAACATCCTGTGTGTACTGTCATTAGGATGACAGGGCTTCAGGTGCTGATACAGAAGATACCCCGGCTATACTGGCAGTGAAGAAAATCAGATCTTTGTTTCCAGAGTTGCTGGTGGCATGCGACGTCTGCTTATGTCCTTATACATCACATGGACACTGTGGTCAGTCTATTTCCCTTCTGTTTATTTCACATAATCAGCAGAGCAGTGCAAAAAGATAGAAATAACATGCAGCACTTATTTGGGCTTTGGCTCCCAGGTATCCTGAACGATGATGGTACTCTGAACAACGACGCCAGCTGCCTGCGCTTGGCAGAAGTGGCGTTGGCCTATGCCCAGGCTGGTGAGCTGGTGTTTTTTTTTTTTTTTTCATGATTATTTCTAATTTATGTAAGGTTTGTGCAAATGAAAAATGAAAAACGGGTTTCTGTCATTCTCCTTAAAAGCTGCTCTGCCTTATGTGTTGCTATGCAGGCTGTCATATCATTGCTCCCTCTGATATGATGGATGGGAGAGTCAGAGCTATAAAACAGGCGCTGATATCCAATGGTTTGGGAAACAAGGTAAGTGATAGAAAATGTTGGAAACCGTGGAAATAAAATCCTGTGTTAGTCTGTCTCATATGTTCTGGCTTTCCAACCATGTCTTTGGCTCTTAGCTCCATGCCTACTTAGTATTAGGACCACTGCTCTCCATTGTAGTTTCTATTTACAGAAGGAGCTATATGGACTTGTTCTATCTGTGGATGATTGCATTATGTATTTTGGATTGACAAAATAAGGCACAGCATGTTCATTGATAAAGACAATGTTTTTAAAAAGTAGTTTCTCTTAATTTTTACCTGTGTTTGCTGCTCCAGGTTTCAGTGCTGAGCTACAGTGCCAAGTTTGCTTCTTGCTATTATGGTCCTTTCAGGTGAGTAAGCACTTAAGGTTTAGGTGTTGACAGGTCAGTGACGGGCTTCCTTGATTTGACATTAGTCTGAAGCTCGCATTGTGTTTGTATGTAGAGATGCTGCACAGTCTAAACCTGCGTTTGGGGACAGACGCTGCTATCAGCTGCCTCCTGGAGCAAGAGGACTTGCCATTCGAGCTGTGGTTAGTAGATGTGTGTGTGTGTGTGTTCAGGTACTAATTAAAGCATCGGTACTGTAGGTGACCTCAGCATTGTTTTTTGCTACAGGAGCGAGATGTGAGAGAAGGAGCTGATATGCTGATGGTGAAACCAGGTCTGCCATATCTGGACATAGTGCGAGAAGTCAAGGACAAGGTCTGTAACTAAATCAGCTTATATGAATCCAGGTCAATAAAAAAATAGTGCTGTTGTTCATTGTGGACATTTTGATTAATTGGTAAAACTCAGGGACTTACAAAAAAGTCCAGAGCACATTTAGCAAAATGTAAGATGGATGGCCTTTTAAAACATTTTAAAATATAATTTCTTTCTCTCTTCAGTTCCCCACTCACCCCCTGGCTGTGTACAATGTATCAGGAGAGTTTGCCATGATGTGGCACGGAGCGAAGGCTGGGGCGTTTGACCTGCGGGCTGCTGTAATGGAGGCCATGACGGCCTTCCGCAGAGCAGGTAAGAGGTGCAGGGAGTCAGTGCTCTGTTCTTCTGAATGTAGACTGTGTACACACTAACCTATTTTTCCACCTAAAATCCAAGCAGGTAAAGGTTCAAAAGTCAGTCTGGCTTTGAATTTCTTTCCTTTTGGCCTATCAAACATGCTTGGGGTTGCCACAGCAGATTGTCTGATTTACACATTGATTGTTTTGGGGGGTTCAAAGTTTGCAGGTTTGTGCTGCGAAATTGAGCATTCGGAGCAAACAGCACAGTGTGTCATTAACTCATATTTAAATAGATGTTAATGTGCTGGACTGAAGGTGTTACTTGCTGGGTTAATGGGTACAGTAGTTTGCATGACCCACAGAGAACTTGCTATTTTATGTTCAGTCATTTGATGACAGTGATAAAACTAGAATGACTGCCCTGTTGCTGTGTACATGCATGTCTGTTTAGAGTTGTATTCTTATCATTTTTACCTCCAGACCTACCTCAGTTAATGTATTCATGACAATGTTACAGATGGATGGACAACTTTAAAACATAATAATAATTTAAAAAAAAAGACAATTAAATTGTATTTCACTGCTCTCTGTTGCAGGTGCTGACATCATTATCACTTACTACACACCTGAACTGCTTACCTGGCTGAAGGAGTAAAGAAAGAAGATCTGAGGATGAACAGACCTTTAGGTCTGTATAAAACTACAAGCCATGCTAACAAAGAGCACTAAGCCAAATAGGAATATGAATAGACGCCATCAGTCAGTGTTTAGACCTTTATTTGTGTTCTGAACAGTTTCAGTAGTGGGATTCATGTAACTCTCCATTTATTGGTTAATAAGCAGCTGTGATTAAAGGGACTTCTGTTTCCACTCTGTTTCTTTTTAGGTGATTGATTGAAGGGTTAATATTGTGCTGAACAATGAGAATTTAACAGGACGTGTTTCTTGTGTATCACTGGGATTTGCATTAAATTAAGTCATTCCGCTGCATTAGTTCAATCACTGTACTTCCCTAAGAAGCTCATAAAATTATTCAGTCAGAGCTAAGTGTGTTTATTGTTGATGTGTGTTGCTTAATAAGCCACCATGGGCCTCTTTATGTTTAGCATCAGATATCATAACATGAGCAGTCCTGTATTAAATATCTTTAAATATATATATCCTCTTAGAACCTGGCGTCCACATGCGTTTACATCAAATTTTGGGTTATATTTCCACAGTAGTTAATTCTTCTTACACAAATTAGAGCTTGGGTTTTAAGAGGATATATGTGTATATATATATATTTTTTCCCGTAGACATGTAACAGAACTTCATCTGTTAGAAGTTCTGTTGTGATGACAGTTAAATAGCTTGATGCTAACTTTAATTATCAGGTGGATGTTTTTGCAGTGTGTACAGACCTAACTGCCAGCTTCTGAGCGGGTCTAGAAAAGCTGTATAACAATGAATCATGAATCTCTAATTTAAGTTGCTGTGTGGGTGGAGGCCATTGCAACTGGATTAAAAAAAACAACAAAAAAACCAAAAACAAAACATAGAGCTACAACCAGCAATCAACTGCACCCAAGCAAACACAGTTCCACATTGAACAGCTACATGTCAAGTCATATATTTTCACATTTCTGTGCACAGAAATTACGAGAGCAGGTTATAGTTGAGTGGAAAAACTTTTGTAACCTGTTACAACTATTGCAGTCAAGTTAAAAGTAAATTCCGATGATAAAGGGTTTAAGGGATGTTCTGGAGGAAGAAGTGACTTCTAACATTTCTGAAAAAAAAAAGAACCTTTGTATGTTTAACAAGTTGTATACAATCGCTGACTTAATGTAACATCTATGTAAACAGTGAGTTCTTATTTGTATAATAATAAGATTAATAAGCATTTCTAATACCACAATAGTAAAAACACAAGTGTAAGTAACAAAATTCAAGATGAAGTGTGTTTGGCTGCTACAATTTCGGGGTCCTGGTGTTGTTCATGTTTGCTCACTGTGACATAGAGTCATTGTTAAATAACAACACCTGTGCTTAGTGTGACACATCACCTGCTGAGGAAAGTGTGTTTTTTAACACCATTTTGAACTCTGATGCTCAATGTTTTGCAAATTCTAGAGACCAGTTCACCACAGACAGGCCTATTAAATTAGCCATTTGGTCCATAACAAAAATATTTAATTAAGCTACAAGTAAATCACAAGTCACAATGAAGTGAACAATAACTAACAGCAGGATTGAACAGGAGACCATGCAGCTTCTGGCTGTTACTGACTTACCTTCAGATTGGATTAAATAAAAAAAGGGTTTATGGTGAAGTGGATCCATGGAGGAGGTGAGTGAGATGACAGCAGGAAACATTTTACCCTCTTTGGAAGCCTTTTTTCCCCCAATACAGGCAAACGCATGGGTGAAACAAATTTATTAATGATGACTCTGTTTTGTTGGAGTATATTTAGTGTCCCAGTAAATGTATAAAGCAAACCAACATGCTCAGGGTCATGGTACAGGAACTAGCTCACTGAAACAAAAAGTAGTAGTATTTAAGTTGTCAGTCATACATGTGCTTTGACAAGCCAAATGATCTGCTCTAGAAAAAGGTGTACTGAGCTGATCATACAGTCAAAAAGAAATACTAAGAAGAGAACAGATAAATACAATTAATCAACAAAAGCTCATATAGTTGTTACATCAGTGGATTGGTTTAAAAAATGCTATTACATTTACCATTATTAACCCTGATGACATGCTGGTGAAGGCTGGCACTTTGTCAAAATCAATCACACCCAACTCACAAGCAGTGAGTTGATTATCACCTTTATCAATTCACCAGTGTACAGTGTTGTCAACTACTCAACTACTGCTCACTTTCATCAGTAGCAGCTGACACCTAAGGTTTCTTAAAAGCCTGCTATAAAACCATAAACTCCAACCCAAAAACTGGTAAAAATAAACTGCATCAAATAACTGCACGTTCTTGAAACTCTAGAAAAAGTCCTAATTGCTCAGCAATAGTGATGCACTAGAGGCCTCAGCAGCTGGTTATATACCCTGTAAAACTGTCATGGTTGTCACATGACCGCCAGGGGGAGACTCACACCTGTGATAAAAACTTGATTACACTGCAAAAAATGCCAGACATTTTAAAAAGTAATAGAGCTGTCTAACTTCGCTTTATAATCTTATTATTTAAAAAAAAAACATTTGTGTTTGTCTAGCTTTTATTGTAGTTTCAAATTGTGGCTGTTTTATCTTAAAACAAATATCACTTTTAATTTGATTATTTTGGATGGAGACGGATCTATCAGGAAATGCTGCTAAACCTTTACCAAAATCCTGTTGGCCCTTTGGAAACCTTCAAGTAAGCGAAATATTCTTGGACTCACCGTGTGTTTCTTGCACCATCCATAAATCGCCGGTGATTCCCCAGTAGCGGACATTTCTTGCAGTGTGTGACGTGCGGGGGCCGAGCAGAGGGCTGCTCTGATTTAAGTTGCAGTCATCTGGATGGAGATTTTCATTTAGTGGAAGGGCCGCGGTGCGCTGGAGCACTCGCTTAGGGAAGTACGGGAACTTTGTTTGACGTGGATTTAAGCAGCGCGGACGCATGGCACAGCCGGGCTGGCACATGAGAAATCATGCCTTTAGCGACTTTTTTTGAGTTTTGAGAGACAGTGAAATAGACTCACAGAAAGAGTGGAAAGCAGATACGTATGGTTTGGTGTCGGTGTGCCACAGCCGGCCGTGTCTCCTCTCCAAACGGTGCGCTCTCACTGGCCGTACTTTGCTGTCTGGGACTTCCAAGCGGCTGGGACGCAAAATGGGAAGCAGAGTCTTACTGGGATGGTGTATGCTTGCGGTGTTGTCCTGCTGTCTCCTCCCGGGCTGCAGAGGTAACATAACCGTGGCTGTGATGCTCCCGGACAACCACCATAAGTACCCGTGGGCTCTGCCGCGCGTCCTCCCAGCTATCCTCATGGCGCACGAGGACCTGCACGTCAAGCACGGGTTGCTGCTCGGCAGTTTCATCAACATCCTCAACTACAGCACCGAGGACCCTGCCGTGGGCTCGTGCGCCGAGAGCCGTGCGCAGGTGGTGGCCGTGGATGCCAAGCTTTATATGCGCCCGGACGCTTTCTTCGGACCCGGTTGCGTGTACCCCCTTGCCTCTGTGGGGCGTTTCGCATCCCACTGGAAACTCCCGCTTATCACAGCCGGTGGACCCGCGTACGGCTTCGACAAGCAGGAGGAGTACCAGACCATCGTGCGCAGCGGGCCCTCCACCACCAAGCTGGGGGACTTCGCCAACGTCCTCCACACGCACTTTAACTGGACGTCCCGGGCTTTGGTAATCTTCCACGATGTGCGGCACGACGACCGGCCGCACTACTTCCTCTCGGAGGGGATCTTCCTGAACCTGAAGGAGGAGATGAACATCACGGTGGAGGCCCAGCCGTACGAGGACGACATGAAGGACTACAAAATGCTCCTTACTTTCATAAAGGGGCGCGGGAGAAGTAAGTTCATGCTGCAGAAGAAGTGGTTGAAAGTGTGATTGAAAGTGTTGAATCCTAGAAAAATGAAGGCCTTGGGTGGTCAGGTAAATCCAAACGCGAGCCAGATCACCCTCAAACAACTTTCAGTTGATTTCTTTTTGTGACATTATCTCAAATTAAAGCACATCACAGGCAACTAACACAAATTCCTGTGGATGCAGAAGGAAATTCCCTTAATTGGATGAAAACAAATTGGTTACATTGTTTAAGATCTACAATCAGATGTACACCTCTGTTTTAACGGGAAAAGAATCAAATGCGTCTGTTTTTATTGGGAACTTTAATGAAAGCTGTTCTGCTAAGTGCTGCAATAGGAGACTCCTCTATTTTAGGACGAGGTCAGAGTAGGTATAAACACGGGTAGTCTGGAAAAGGTGCAGGGAAAACCTGTTTATTCCGGTGTAGTTAGTGAGGAATGTTTAGGCTGTGGGCAGTCTGCTGCTGCTTTATTGCCTGCGGAAGACCACCACCTGCGTTTTTTAAAAAGAGAGAGAGAGAGAGAGAGAGAGAGGGGCACAGAGGTCAAGAGCAAATGGCTGCCCTCTCAGTCCAAACAGACCTCGTATGTGTAGTTTACTTGCCCCTGCAGTTCTCTTGTACTGAACATCCAAAAGAGTTTTGTCTGTGCAACAACAATTTGTGCTGTGCAGCCGGGGTTTGTTCAAATGGGGAGAAGTTTATTTTGAATTTTGGTGGAGATCCTAAAGCTTCCAAAGACAGCAGGGGATCAGGTGGAAAGTGAGGGACATGTGTGTAAAATTATGCACAAGACATGTAAAGTATTTTCTTTGGAATGTTAAAGCCACAAAAACATAGAGTTAGTGTTTTTCACTCCGTGGAAGCATCACACAGAGAAAAGAAGAGCTGCAGCCTAATGTTGTGAGCAGCATGGAATATCATGCTTTCTCTCCAACTTTAGGAGCAATGATAATATATTAATAAACGTTTCCTCAAGTTGTGGAACAGTCATTCGGTTTTTGTCACAAAAAGAACAATTTTTATGATCAAGCGTTAATTTCAAGTGCTGGATAAACTGGAAACATTGTGAGGCAGTTGTGCTGCTGTGAAAAATGAACTGTGTGATAAAGAGTGGGGAGTGTGGCTTGTGCAGGCGCACAGTCTGGTTGTGCATGAGGAGAGACAGACAGTGAGAAAACCAAGTGCATGATCGCAGCATTGATTGAATGCATAAGCAAAGTGTGCAAAATGACACATCCTTGTATCCCCCCATAGCTGGAATCAATGGCTTTGTCAGTTGTAAAGTTACTGCAGCCCGGTAATGCATGTATGGTGGCTGTAACTCACTTGGTAAGGCAGTTGTCCACAGCGTCAGTGGTTCGATCCCTGGTCCCGGCTACGTGTCGGGACACTGAACCCCAAGTTGCTCCCGGTGGGTCAGGTGAGCACCTTGCATGGCGGTGTGTGTGTCAATGGGTGAATGGGAATCAACTTTGTTAACCAAGATTTCTTTGCATAAAAGCGCTATGTGAATGGCCATTTACATGTTATTAAGTCAAATAAGAATAATATAAATTATGTTTATTTGTATTATATCTGTGCCTTAAGCTGCAATCAGAGCGCATCTAGCTTAGCATAAAGAATGGGAGCATGACTATCATAACTAGCCTACAGTGCATCGTTAAAGGGGCCATGGAAGCAATTTCCCTGTGTTTCTATTAATAAGCTTGGCCAATGACACCGTGACATCCCCTTTGTAGTATGAAGCACAGAGAGAGAGTTTGTAGTAGATTATTTATCTATAATTTAACATTCTTATTGGTAAAACGAATTTGCAACTGAAAATTCTAATGTTTACAACTGATATATAAAGCGAGTGATAAATTAACTATAACAATGAATACGTTGATTAGGTACAGTTTAAAAGTTTTATAAAGTACATCTTTATAAAATATTTCATAACGTACTCCTTATGAGGAAGTTGTTCCTTTCTTCCTAAATCCTCAGGATCCTAAAATTATTTGCAGAAACAAACACAAAAAAATAATAGCACAACAAAAGTATGTTTACTTGTAATTACTGAAATAATGGTCCACACAAATTAGTGGAGCCAGTCACAGTGTTAGGAAAATGAAAATTCTCTTAACTGAGACTACCCAAACCTTCAGCATCAGAAATACTAACAATGTTTTTTATGATTTTGTTTAATTTTCACCTGGTGTCACATAAGAAAACACAGTCACAAATAATAGATTTTTCCTTTAGGTTGGGGGAAATTGACAGATTGAGGTAGTTCTCAGAGATACTAACGGTTCAAATTTCTGTGACCCTTCAAAGTACAAATGCCTTAAATTTATACTAATAGACAGTTTGAGCATTTGTTGGCTGTAGCCTGACACTCAGTTTGAATGCTTGTGTTATTTACATTCACCATTCTGAAACACATTTTTAGCTGATCTGAGCATTTATGTATAGTACAAATATTTATCTGCCTCATGGGAATTTGGAGGGATTTGGAGGGAATCAGGTTTGGAACTATCTCAACATCTCCGAGCAAAATCTGCTTCCAACCAGTGAATTGTAGAGAATTATGGTTTCTGGCACCGTAAAACAAACCAAGTTTTAAAGTTTTAAACATCTTAATCTGTTGTTACAGTAACAGTGTCAACAAATAATGGAATAAACACAGAGTAAAGGTAATTAAAGGGCGGTGCAGCCAATAGGGGAAGAGGTGAAAGGTGCAAGCCACCGAACCTTCACATATACCAGATGAATTATGGAGCAGGCGCAGTGAGCTAGAAGTCACAGAAGCTGATGATTTTGTCAGGGCTTGTCTTGGTTTAGCATTCCGCTCACTCTAGACAGATAGTGTACAGATATATCTTGGTTATAAGCTCTGTAGAGTCATCTAAGTCATTCAAAAGGCTAAGTCCCCGTTACAAAGGAAAACTAGATCTTTTAGTGTGAAGCCACACATCACTGCAGCTTTGACAGCTGACCAAGTCATCGCACATGGTTCCAGAATTAAACTCTCTACCGCCACCAAGTCTAATTCCCCAAATTCCTCATTTTAATACCTGGAAAATACAGATGTGGGAAGAAACCACATAGTCTTATTCACATTTTGAGGAACAGAGGCTACTACTCGAACTAGAGAACATTTTACTGCTGATACTTACTTTTACGCCTGTGAAAGGCTTGTAATGAAATAGTTTTCCTTAAAGGGTTAACTCACCCAAATTACAAAATAACTCATCTCATATGAGAACACACAGGCACTGTTTCTGGAAAGACATGCTTCTGTTAAATTGAAAATGCCATGCACCTGCATTATATTGTGATGGACGTGAAAATCTCAGAGATGGATCTAAAGTGTGTGTGTGTGATACTGCTGTTTTATTTATGTAATCTGGGTGAACTGACCCTGCAAGTAAAGGTTTGGAGGTCTGGTGCAGCATGAGATGAAAGCAGCAGTCGGAACATTGTGAATCTATTCCAGCTCCCATTGCACTGCCCTGTGACACTCTTGCCTTGATGCTTTTCAGTCCATTAATGGCACACAAGAGGGAAGATTTTGGTGGTGTGAGTGGAAGAACACATCAGGCTTTTTTTGAGTAATGTCCCATTGGCTCATAGCTCCTGATGAGTGATGAAAAGGGAATCTCTGCACAATAAAGCTCAGGTGGTGTCGCGCTGTTACAGTAATTCTGTGTCCTGTTAAAAACACTCTCAAGATGCAACAATAGTAGAAGGTTTTGATGAACTATATCTAGCTTTAATGGATTGAGTTTGCAAAGTTGTCTACACAAAGGAATGCCACAGATGCAGAGCTACACATCATCTTTTTACAACAGAGTCGTAAAAGACCCGCAGACTGACTAGAGTGTGAAAAGACAAAGATCCTGAGCATAATATTCTTTGAACAAGTTTGATCTACAAGACAAACATGATGGTCATGTAAGAAAATCCAGCATAATCCAATAAAGAAGGCGACACAAACATGCAAGTGTAGCAAACCGCTTTACTTTCTGTTTGTGCACTTGCAGATAAATTATCTGTGGAGGCATCAAGGGGAAAAAAATTCCAATTTGCACTGTGTAATTCAAAATCAAATTTGGTTAAATTATGAAAATATATGTTACAACTATGCAGGTTTATGATTTGTTTCGTTTGCGGCAGAGTGTGCACACATATAATCTTTTATTTTGGACTAGTGCATCCAAGTGACTGTGTGCACTAATGAACAAAATGAAGAATACATCACCTTCAGTGATTTTTCCAACAGCTTCATTATTTATTTATTTCTAAACTATTTATTGGTTTCCAACCCTTTTGGTCATTTTGGGGGCTGTTGTATGTGCTGGTGTTAAGCTCTGCTGTGCTACACGAGTGGTGTTTGTAACATTTTGTCTTCCCAATGTGCTTTATATCAGACAAAACAGTGTAACGTTATAGAAGTATAACTTTAAAAGGAAATTTGCAAAATTGTATTTCTAATCATTTCAAAGTGTAGACACGTAGTGAAATTGACAAACATTTTAGTTAAATCCATCATTATTGGTCAAAAGGGTCATTAAACATTATATATGTACTATGTCCACTATAGTGGACTTGTGATGCTGCAGGTACAGCAGTGCTTGATGTCTTTGATGTCTGTCATATTAGTTCATTGGTACTAAAGTAAATGGTTGGGACGCCATTAGTTTTCCAGGGAGTGGACAAATACTTGAAACATTTTGAACTGCTAATGTCTATAGAGGCAAAAGTTAGATTATGTTTATCAGATTATGTCCCGATTCATCTAGTAGGTGTTGAGATATTTCACTAAATTCCTTTTGGCCGATCAGTAGTTCTGGAGGAAATGTCAGTGAACCACTGCAGTCACTGAGATTGAATAGTTCAGGCAAACTTTATGGCAATTCATGCTATGGTTGACAAAACCACAACGATCAAGCTCACGGTGGTGTCAGAGGAAAAGTCGGGGATCACTAGAATTAAACATTGTCTTCAACTGGGCAACGTGAATGTTTGTATAGCATTTCAAGGCAATAGTTTATGATATGATATTTTAGTCTGATCAATACTGTCACAGCTGCACAGCTGTCATAGTTGGTGGCCCGACGGTTAGTACTCGCCTCCCAGCTTGAGGATTGTAGGTTCAAAACTGATTGTACAGAGCTCTAAACCAGCCCCTGCCTGTATGATAAGAACAGCGTAAATCTTAATTTGTTGTTCAAGAATTTCATAATGGGATGCCCGGATTTATCTTAAATAAATGTGAAAGTTACTTGAATGCTGCTCTAGCAGCTTTATTGTCTATTTATGTTATTGTCTTGATCTTCTCTCCAGTGTAGATGAAAACATAACATGAGCATTATTATTACGTTTATGAAGGACTGATTGTGCCTCACCTCTTGTACTGCAGGTGTGATTCAGTTGTGGACAGTGACAATAAGTGAGTGAGTACCTGATGAAATTTGAACACTGTTTCTAATATTTCACATAGTGACTCCAAGTGCCTTTTAATATTACAAGTTCCTGAGTCCCACTCAAATGATACATAACCACTGGGGCCATTTGGAGCCACAGAATCAGAATCTGTCTCTAACAGGCAAAAAGTGGGCTGACAGAATCCACAGTGTAGTGTAGTCTAGTGTAGTTTTAATAAAACAGAGTAGAAAACACAGTCAGTGATGCTGAAAAGCCTGCATCCATCAGCTTTTCTCTAAATAATCACATCTAATGCCCTGGCATTGTACAGGAAATGATGACTCTGCGAGGAACAATGAAAATGACATTACTTATACATATAAATTCATAAGTACTGAGTACATCTGTCAGCCAATCAGAAATGAGCATTATTGTGACGTTGGATAAGGTGCTATTATTCACCGCAGCATGAGCGGCACACTTAGAAAAACAATTGTGGAACATAATAAAACTCCAACCTCTTAAAAAGTTATGCAGCTCTCAGGACATTCTGTGCTGTGCAAAATTATTCAACCCCTTTTCTGATTTCTTCTCTTTTTGTTTTTATCTCATACTAAATTGTTTCAGATGTTCAAACTGAATTTAACAAAATACATTGGCAGCAAACACATAATATGTTATTTTATTAGTTTAACTGAAAATTGTATTGACTGAATGAAAAGTGTGATGTAACTAGACCTGTGGGAAAAAGTATCCTTCTTTTTAAACTACCACTGTCAAAAAACTACCACACTTAAATCCATCAGCCTGGTCAGAGGTACAAAGCATTTTTAAAGCTCTGGGACTCTGTAATTCCACAGTGAGAGACACTATCTTCAAATGGAGAAGACATGGAACAATAGGGAACCTTCCCAAAACTGGCCAACTTTCCAAAATTTGGCCAAGAGCACAATGATGACTCATCCAGGACGTCCCAAACGATTCAAGGAAAACATCCAAGGGGCCGCTGGCCTCTTCCCTCTTAATAAAAGACAGTGTTCATGGCTCCACTATCTGAAAGACACAGGGTAGAAATGGCATCCTGGGAAAGTGGTGAGGAGAAACTTTTAAAGACTCATCTGAATACTGCAACATCACATCAGAGATGATCCTTAAACCTTTTTTGGGAATCTCCTTCAGACTAATGAGGCAAACGTTAAACAGTTTTGAGGACAGTGGTCCTAACACAGAGTTCCGCACAAATGTCACCGAGGTGGCAGTGTGATGATTTGGGGATGATTTGCTTTCTACCAGAGAATCCTGGAGGAGAACTTTAGCTCATCAGTCTGTGGCTTTAAGCTCAAAACAATGATCCCAAACATAAAAAAGTCCACTACAGAATGGCTCAGAAGAATCCGATTAAAGTTTCTTTGCCTCTGTAAAAACTATTATCATTAAAAGCTTGTATTTTGTGTTTGCTCAGGTTGTCGTCTTTGTTTTTGCTTGAAGATCTTAGAAGATCGGTTTGAGGTACACACAGAAAGAGAAGAAATCAGGAGGGTGTTGAGTATCTTTTTACAGCATTGTATTTCTCTTGTGAGGTGACATACTATCATGTTTCATCACACTTTCTGTGCTTAGATTTTTTTTTCAGTGTCCTTTTTGTGAGGTTTAAAAAAACCTAAACACTCAGAAACAGATGAACCGAATCTTTAGAAATGTTCATCTGAAGTCTGATCTGTAGGGAATACACCATATATCTGCCAATTCCTAAAACTGCAGTAGTTAGTGGGAAACTAGCAAACATCCTGGTTTTCACTGTTGAGAAATTCTGGCTCTACACTAAACACAAATCATTTGTTCTTTGGCTCAATTTTCCATCCAATCAATCAACAGGTTTTTGACAAACCCTGATAACTGATAACCACCAGACAAACAGGCCTGAAAACGTCACGTACCCACTGGAGGTAAAAACGAGACATGACTATAGAAAATTCTCGCAACAATCTTATGTTATGGAAATATAAACTTAGGATACAGTTATATAAATTACATAACAAGAGCATTTTGTGTAGCATGGAGAGCAGAGCAGGAACAGAGCTGATTAACATCCTGCAGTCTGTGAAGTGGAACAACTTGTACCAAACAATTGAATGTACTTTTGTGTAAAGAAAAAACCTCAGTAGGTTCATATACTGTACTGTATAACTGCTACAACACAAAGGACATTTTTCCCCCCGGCTGTGTAGCACATTTATGTTGGGAGTGGTCCAGCAGACAGCAGGACTACTTGGCGTGGTGAACCTTGTTGGAACAAATGAGAGTTGGGGTCTAAGCAGCAGCCGACTTCGGTCTAACACATGAGGAAACGTCTGCTAACTGGGAGCGCTGCCTCGCAGCTGGCAGCAGCCAATCTGACATACACTTCCAGTGGAAATAATGCAACTTTATTTTTTTTAATGACTCAACAGCAGGAGGGCGTAAGTGGGACGCTGAAGGTAGCGGGCAGACGCACAGTCACAGCCTGTAAAAGTGGTCTCAAGTTTGATTCCTGCAGCAGATTTACATTTAACTGCAGTAGCACTAAGCATTCTCCTTTATTTGGTTGTTTCTCCCTCGTGTCTGACTGATGGCTTTTTCCATCTTGATTATTTTTCTTTCATTTGTACATCTGCAGCGGACCAGTGTGTCAAAGCCTGACATTTATTATAATTAGACACAGGAAACGCTGAAATACGTGCCAGCTGCTGAAGTGTGTATCCACTGCTCAAATTATGCTGTTGATTTCAATACTGTACGTGAAAT